>NC_051164.1:76122137-76361239 GCF_013339745.2 Dermacentor silvarum
ACACCAATAGACATTATATATCAATGTGCAATAAACATTACACTACTTCTGTGAAGACACGTTTCACTTTCGTGTTCTATACCGATTCCTATATAAGAGGGATCAACCACATTTTTTTTCCCAAAAACCATCAATGAATGGAACGCTCTGCCTGAGGACACCGTTTCTAAAACATCAAATTCAGCCTTTTACAGTGAACTGCTTGCCAGGTGATCAGTTCGTGTGTTTTGATGTTATTTTTTTTTCTCGCGTTTGCTGGCCTACTATATATATTTATGAGAGTGTATATGTGTGTATGTGTGTTTATATATTTATATGTGCACATGTATGTGTATATGTGTATATATGTACATATAGTCCTTTTCTTTCTTTCTTTTTTTTGTTTTGGAGATAGGTAGGAGATAGGACTTGGCTGGGATATGTATGTGTATATGTGTATATATGTAAATAACATATACACATGTATGTGTATATGTGTATATATGTATGTACATATAGTCCGTTTCTTTCTTTCTTTTTTTTTGTTTTGGGATAGATAGGAGATAGGACTTGGCTGCCTGTACTGTATTATTCGTCACCGTGTTCTTTTTGTTATGTAACCTTAATTACTACTGTTTTGCATTTGTATTATCCCCCCCCCCCCACTGTAATGCTCTCTGAGCGAATGTGGGAATGTATAATAAAATAAATAAACAACACATCAACATTTTCAACACGTGGTGAAAGAGCATATTTTAACGGTGTTTATTTGTTTTTTTAGAAAAGAGAAAGCTATTAAATGAGAAACCTGATGTTCGAGTTCTGCAGAATGAAAAATGTGAATTAGAAGTAGAATAATTTACAGTGATATAACTTGGGAAGCTGTTTAAAAAACAATGGTCTGTCTGCTCATTAGCAAAAGGAAAAGGACTCATCATTACTTGAGAAATGAAAATAATTTGTTATTGCTGGTGCGTTTACATTAACCATCCAAGCTGCAATCTCAGTAGTGCCTTAGGCAGACATTTTGTCTTGTGTGCCCACTGTTCCAAACAGATGAGACAATGCGCACTTATCAAAAAAAAAAGGTCAAAGGGCGGAAGCTTGCAAAAGCCAGCAATGCATTAAGACAGGTGCATAGCTCTTTGTTCACAAGCAAGAAAATATTCTCGTGTCACATGCAAGTTTGCTTTCCTGACTTTTTGAGGCAAGGCTGACAATGGTTCAGATTAGATGTTGTTATCAAGGGGAAAAAAAGACTTTAAAAAAACTTGCAGACTCTTTACTCTAGTGTGTGAACAACATGTAATCGTGGTAGCGAAATCACATAATCACACAATGATCACAAATCAGCACGATAATCACACATAGATCTCCAACGCTTGCAACACCAAGCTCGAGTCCTCCATGATGCATGTGAAAAGTGGTGCTCCTCATTTCTGCATCACACATGTTCCAAACTGCGTAACATGCCGTCTCTGTGGCAGTGCAGCTGGAATCGCAGACAGTTTGCGCCATGTGAAATGAGTTTCAGGCAACTTTGCCTATTCTAATGAATTATGACACATCCAGAAAAAGAAAACACAGATTTGACCACTCAAGTTTTGCAAACATGTTTTTTAACGTCTCTCAGCTCGACACTCACTCGTGAATCTATAAAGTGGAAGGCAGTGCTGCCGCTGAAGTGAGCTGATTGATTGCAGAGCCAAATCTTTATGAACACACTCACATATCTCCTAGAGTGCTCTGGCATGAGGATGTGTTTCTCAGTAGACTTTGCATTGCAAGCATCATAGAGGCGTTATTGGAGCAGAATATCTAGTTCAGTCTAGGCAGTGCTCTCCTACATTTGCACCTAGGAATAGCTTCAAGTTGAGACACACTTGGAAAAGGGCCCGACCATTCTTTTTTTTTTTTTTTCGCAAAAGGCAAGTTGGCAAGCTTAGTAGGAAATCGTAGATAAAGATGCGGCAGTGACGAATTACAAGTTTTTTTTGCTGCTACCTACATTTTTGCTCGCATTCTCCTTTCTGCGCTATTCTAAAGATGATTGTGCTGGAGGGAACGCGAACCAAACTACGTGTGCCTGAGACGATCACCACGAGCAATAAGCTGCTGTTCAAATGGAAGGTGCCACCATCACCACAGGTATGAACATTGTTTTGTACACATTGGCACAAGCTTTTCAGAGGAATAGAGAGGTTCACGTCTTTATGTTGAGCATTATTCTGCACTGTATCAAGAAATAAACTTTCACTTGTCAGTGCACCTGGTGATTGTCTTGCTGTTTTCGTTGTCCTTCAAATTCTTTGGTGCCACTTCCAATCCATTCAAGCCATCCTAAAGTACCTCGCTTCCTCACCCGAGCTAGCTTGCCTGAAGAGGACGTGCAGGCACCATAACTCTTCCTTTGGGAACCCTCAGTGACCTATACTCTTTCTGTCTGGCCACTTATAGGGGCTTTGTCACTTCTTTGCCAGGCATTACAATCTCTTGAAAAATTTATTGAGAGTACAGCCCGAATTAGACTGACTCTTCTTGATCTTGCTACCTCTAGTCCACAACCAGTGATGGAATTCAGACTCCCAACACCACTGACACATGGTGCCCCCTCTACTTTTACTTATCGTTCTCATCCTTGACCAACCTTTCCCTCAATGACGCATTTTAGATTTCCTCTGTTAAGTTCACCTTGTGAGAGAAGAGTATGTGCCTTTTCCTCTTTCTAACAGAACTTCCTACTTTGTCTGTGCTAGTGAAATCAAACAAACGTAGCAGCGTTTTTTTTATTATTGCACAGCACAATACATGAGAGACGTTGGCTGCATCTTCTGGCGCCTTTGCAGCATGGCAGCCAGAAAGGCAGTCGGGCTTGTTGGTTATTTATTTTCAGCAAGTAACATTGAGCACTTTGTATGTATTAATACAAAAGCAAACACAGGAAGCCAGAACTCAGCATCATGTAATAGTACTTTGCGGGCATCTTTACGCTCGGAAAAACACATTTATGTAGCACGTATTGAACAACAGAAAGCTCTATAGGGAGTTTCTCATGTTGCTCCTCAATTTTCTCATTGACACTTTTCATCTAATTATAATAATTGCGAAGTTTATTAAGTAATTAAAACTAATTATCTAATTTGGCAGAATGCAAGAAATAATCCGAGTTTTCCAAGCGATGGCAAACAACATTACCTTGGTTCTGTCCAGCTACGTAGCATTTGCATATTTTTAATGTTTTGCCCAAGTTAAGTGAAACACCCTGTATACCCGAAAACCCCTCCTCCCATACCCTGGAAATGACTCGTGCTGTATGGTGCAATCACGGAGGAATGACGTACACATCTGCAACGTGATTATGATTGGCTTCAAGCAACTTCGTGCTTAAGTTTTTCGGTGAATTGAAGAAAATGTTCAACATTCTATGTAGCAAAGTGTGGAAGTGTAAATGTGCACCCTTAGTCAATGAGCGATATAGGAACGGCAAGGTGTATAGGTACTGAGCATCGCAGCCAGAACACCTATGCTGAAGAATGAAGAGACGCGAGGCACTACTACTAGTGCTCTTCTGGCCACTGGTGTTTGATGTGAGCAATGTCCACATGCGCAGCAGTCGTGATGTGGTATTCACAAAAGCCTTGGTGGGTGGCCTCCTTTTGGTTTCACTTCCAGTTCTGGTTTCCAGGTGCTACATGCATATTGCACTTTAGTCCTTTTTTTGCATCAAGCTTCTCGTCCTAATAGCACCTTGCAGTACAGCACATTTTGGAACACGGATGGTTGTAACTATATGTTCGACACATATCTTGTATGCAATGGATAGATAGCAGCAGTGTGGAATGCTGGCATCAGACATGCAAATGACATAAGCAAAATATTGTGTCCTAAAAAATTGTTTCCGTACTTTGTGTATTTGCAGCAACAATGTTCTGCTTTGCTGGTATTTTAAGACGTGGGATACCATATAAATGTGATACCACAAGGGGCACCCAGTTTTAATGGGTTGCAAACATGGTCAGACTGTCAAAAAAGTTTTCCTTGTCTGAATCAAGTTAGCATATTCACAGGCTTCCCCAAAACAGGGCGTTTATATTGAATCACAGCTAGGAACTTGTTAACATCCGTGCATTAATTCTCTCAGGAATTGCGCCTCTGCGCAACAGCCACTCCGGCAGCACAATCATTCGGAATAACAGTCCCAACTTGCATCGATCACTCACCTTTGAGACTTCAATAGTGCTGTTATGCGTTACATTCGAACGGAAATGACTATTCGGTTTCGTACAGTACATCTTACCATCTTTATATATATATATATATATATATATATATAAGATGGTTTTGCCTGCTATAAATATTGTTTCTGCGAATGAGAACTTTATGTGCAGTATTCACTAATAAGTGTGTTTGATACTGCAAACACGTGCGCTTATTCCGGTCGGGAGTTCGCACTTTTTCAATTAGTGCATTTAGTATATTTGTAATTTTTTTCCCTTACATATATATATTGAATATATATGTCTATGTACCCTTTGATTTATTTACCTAGAAATACATTGGTCATTCCTCGCGCCACGCAGTTAATAAACCTGGTTTATTTCACTCTAATAATTTTTTCTTCGATCATTGTCCCTTATCAATATCCAACAAGAAGTGTGCATAAAATGACGCGATATCAAGAATAAAATTTCTTGCGTAGCCTTAATGTTGCAGAGATACCAGTTACTCTTAGAAGACAGTGGTAAAAACAGCAGTTCACCTGGTAAAACTACATTTGGTACCGGCCGTCAGGAGTCATGGGCGCACCAACGCAACTAAAACATTAAAAAAAAATGTACTACACAGACGTTCTGCGAGAAAAACTGGGCGTCCGCCATCGTCCGCGTAGCGAACGCGCTTGCTAGCAGACGATGCCCTTGACAACGACGTCAAAATTGAAGACGTCGCGTTGTATAATACATGCCTCAAATACATATGTTTGGCAAAATGGTGTATAAACATAAATTTGCAGTTGGAATAAAGCACTATTTTAAGAGCGTACTATGCGCAATCGGCCTCGGCGCCCGCAGCGAAAGTACGTTGAATATGCCGCGGAGCGCGTCTCCGCCCCAATCCAGCTAAAGTCACTAGAAGGGACTTTAAATCCAGTTCGCTCGCAGCGCCCTCGCACAATTTTTCCACACGCGGCACCTCAGCGGGAGAGCGCCGTTCGGCCCACTCGACCGTTGGAACTCCATTGTCTGAGCATCTTGAGCAATATGTGCCGCGCATATATAGCAATTCGCTACTACAGAAATGTTACCGATCAAGACGCATGTCCAAAGAGACCGCGCGCGCTCTCAAACACGTGAAAGCACCATGTGAGTCGCACGCGCAAATCAGCCGGCGCTGTTATGATCGGCAAGGAATTTGACAGGTCAAGTGGGGAGGACCTCGCCGCGCGCTTTCCCATGACGGGAGGCGGTTATCATCTTCTTGGAAAACTGGGATCCGTTAAGTGCGGTAAAACATCGCCGCGCGCTCTCGTCTTCCTGGAAACTGTACCTCTCAAATGTGGGAGACAGGCCCGAGCGCTTTTCCCGTGACGAGATAATCCCCTTCAACCCCGAGAAAGTGTCACACCTCTACGACCTAAGCAGACGCAAAGGCGAGCAACCAAAGGAGAGGACCCGAGGGGGAAGAGGTCGTCAACTTGACAACCCGACAGAGGACTGACACTTCCACAAGTTCCCCGACGGAGACATCGGCTACCACAAGACCACAAGGGGTTATTTAATGCAGTCCTGGCCCCCATGTTAGGCAGAACCGCTCGAGACTCGGATAGAGTCGAAACCAATGGAACAATGAAGTGAATACAGTCTTCTATTTTTCATCATCACGATGCCCGCATTCATCGTCGTCTCCTGATTCTTGCGGTGACGACCCACCTCACCCGGTCGATATCATATCAGCGCTCAATGCGACACTCAAAAGACAAGCGCTCACACAAAACTCGGAGGACGCTTAAGCTTCGTCTTTAAGAGTAGAACGCGGTAGCGTTATCGGGACCCGTTCGCATCGCATCGTTCGCATACGGCAAGTAGGCTTCATTCTCTGCAACACTGAATGTGGGAAAGCCAGCTTACAAAGACCAAGCTTACACCGATCTCTTAAAGTCGGTTTCACTTTTAAACTGTAGTAAATGCATTGCTGGAAAGACGTTTTTTTTTTTTTTTCAGGGGCATTATAAGTGGTCTTATATTAAAATGTGAAGGCCCTAGCACCTTTTTTGTTTAGTTTATTAATTGTTTGCTATTGCCCCGACGCGCGCAGGTCTGGTAGAAATGGGCGCGTTAAGTTAGCGCGCTCCGAACTCCAAAGGAGCACGCTCGAATGCGCTCGAGTGCGACGCCTTCGAAGCTTAACTTAACGTCATTTTTCCAAAAGCCGTAACAGGCGCGCACTCTCGCGCACCGTTTCCAGGGTGGAGCGGGTAGAGCGCGTTCCGTAATTACACACCGAAAGTCGCTTTTTAGTCGTGAAGTTTAAAAGAGCGCACTCTGCTGGCTAGAGCGCGCTCGAGCGCCTTAACTTAACGCGCCCAAT
The DNA here is from genome assembly GCF_013339745.2 of Dermacentor silvarum. Taxonomy (NCBI): domain Eukaryota; kingdom Metazoa; phylum Arthropoda; class Arachnida; order Ixodida; family Ixodidae; genus Dermacentor; species Dermacentor silvarum. The sequence continues at coordinate 76,128,702 of NC_051164.1, forward strand.
GTTTGAGTTTCCTCGTAGCAGGATTAGGTTTTCTCGTACATGGTAAAGTCGTACTTTACCATTTTTCTAACGGATTTCACTGTGAGAAATTAAATTTTTGTTCACCAAAACCTTGCACCACGTGGAGGGCCTGCGCGGTCGATTTGGTTGGATTATTTTCTCCGCCATTCGCGATCACAAGCCGGTTGCCGACGCCGAATTTTCTGCTGACACGGGGCCCTAAACGCTATCGCGTTAAAAACACGACGAAGTATATATAGAGCTGCAGCGATATTCTCGTCGCCATGGCTGAGCTACAAGGCGAAGCAACAACGCTACCGCGAATCATCATGAAAAAGCTAGGCAAACTTTGGCATTCCGATTTACTTGATTCTGCGGACGCGCCTTAACGTAGACGGGCGCGCGATTGCTCCAACCAGCGCCTCCTTTATAATAAAGCTTAATAAAGGAGGCGTTGCTCCAACCGGAAAGGAGGCGACCGGTGATGTTTGAATCTGCCTGCTAGATGAGGAATCGGCACTGGTGGCGCGGGCGGAAACTTAACTTTAAAGATTCCGCGAACATTATACACGTGGAATTTCGTTGCAATTGGCCTTTAATCCTTGATTGCGAAGCTTGGTCGCGCACAATCGACAATGCTTGTGTCTCAATGTTTAGTTACTTTTTTGATGCGAAAGATGCGATTGAGCGAAAAAGCCGGCGGTGTCTGTAGCAGCGAAACTTCCCATTGGCTGCGACGCCACATCACGAGCGCGCCTCGTGCGCTCGTAACGCTGGCTTGCTGGCTCGAGCGTCGACGGAGCAGAGCGGGCGAAAGAGTACACTTGCTGCAGCGATATTGCGTGAGGGGAGAGGGCATCGCCGCGACGCCACGTCATCCTTGCTCTCTCTCTCTCTCGGAATCCTGTGTTATCCGCGCGTTCCTTGTCCGCGCAAGCTCCCGCCCGAGTTCTAACTGCGCCTCTGTAAGGCCAAATCGAAACGCGCCCAGCGTCTAGGAGTTCATAACTCGAAGGACCGCTCAGCAGCGTTCAGTTGGACATTAATGCTTTCGCATTCACAACTCACAAGAAGTGCTTAGGTTTCCTCGGATGTTTCTGCTTTCGTGCATTTAGAACCATTCACGGGGCGGTTGTCTTGCACATATCAAATGTGTGATGTCAGCCGCGTCACCGCTGTTAAAAGCCCCCCCCCCCCCCCCTTTCTTTTTTTCTTCGTTGCCTTCGCAGGCGTTTTCCTCATGTAGATAGATGTTGAGTTTTCATGAACAATTGAAATATTTCTCAGCATATCGCCTTACTTGAATTCATCTTCCGAGATATTCGAGTCCTGTCTCCTCATCGTCAATAGTCCCGCGACATTTGCCTCTCAAAGGGCGCAGCTGGGCAAGAAAGATTGCCGCCGTAGAGATGCATGCCTGTCAACACTCGGTCAACGCGCATTGCATGTGTCGCCATGCTCTCGAACACGTGTCGCCATTTAGCATCGAAACTCAACAAGTGGCCTAAGGAAAGAGCTTGCGTCATGCACCCGATTGGCTGACGTCAACAAGCTTACCGGTTTGATGGCAGAGTTTATGAAGGCGAAATACGGCTTACCGTATGCACGAATATAAATTATTCGGCCATTTAAGGATTCGGCCATTTAAGAGAAATAAAACAAAAAAAAAAGTACTGCGATTGTAAAGCGACTTCTATTGCAATTGTATGTATGCGATTGTAACGTGTATAGTGCTCGGGTCTTTTCACATATCGCGGTGGGCAATGGAAACCATGCCAACGTCGCGAAAACAGCTCGCGTTTTGCGGTTTACGACTCTTCGCCTGCAACTTTTCACGCTTATACGCACGCAAGCATCGCGACCTCAAAATACTGGGCGCACAGCGTTTAAGAAAGGAAAGGCATGCAAGATCGATATCGATTGTTGTCTGGGGACAAGGCAAGCCCCAAACGGGTGTACGCCTCTTCTACAGTATTTTAACGAAGTGAAACGCGGCGCACGCCTGGGCTTCGACTATGCAGTCCGGGGCTTCGACAGAAGGCGCACATCACAGCCACGTGACTGGATGCGGGCGGATCAGCTGCGTTCGCGCACTGAGGCCGCTTATTGTAACCGGGCGTCCGTTTTATACGTCGCCATCGGTGTCCTCTAGTGGCTTTTACGTTAGAGAGCCCTGTACAGCTCTCCTACGGCGCTCTAAAGCCTGCGTGGAATGCCACGCAAACCGACGACGTGGCGCGATACTTCCCGTGCTCACTTTTTGAGCTTTTCGGCGCCTTAAAAAACATGTTGCAGTTTCGCCCAAAAGGCTCACCATCGTACGCTTTCACTCGCGCACACAGCGTACGGCGCGGCGACGATTTTATCGCTTTATACGGTTATAACTTATATCGCTTTACCGCTTTAATTTTTATTCCTAAAGAACCATAAATGAATGGAAATTGGAATGTGATGGGAAATAATGCGATTGATATAATGGAATGCCATTGGTTAGCAATAAACACTCAGTCGTGAGTAATCGCTCGTGTCGTGTTGTCATTATTTTACTCAGTGTCCAATCTGTTTCGTTCGCGTTGTACGTAAATACGCCCTAGGCCGAACGGCACCGATTTTGGTCTGCCAACTGTTGGCGACAGCGTTTTCATTCCTTTAAACCGTTGGCCACAGCGTTTTCCGTCCTGTAAACTGCTCGCGTCATCAGTCGGCAGACCAAAGTCGGTGCCGTGTCGGCACTATTACGGCCGACGCCGAGAATGCAACTGGAAAGTTCAAATGACAGCTACCTTTGTAATAGGAAGATTTGGCCTGACGCACGGTATTACCGTTGCTGCATGCCTCTGCATTCAACCGAAGCCGACTGGAAAGTTCAAATGACAGCTATCCCCGTAATAGGAAGATGCATGGTATTACCGTTGCCGCATGCCTCTGCATTCAGCCGAAGCCACGCACACGTCTGGTTGCAATGAACAACTCTCGCTTTGCCTGTGTGTTGGCACAAACATGAAGGTGAGGGCATACTCTACGTGAACGCGTTATTATTATTTTTTTTTACCCACCGTTTTGTTGACGAGCAGAATTGTGCAACACATACACACAGCATCTCTAGGTGTCGCCGGTAGCGCTGCTGTGTACCGTCTTTAGGGTTGGAATGGCGGCATTGCACTTAGTTTATCGTATCTGCATGCGATATCGCAATACTGCGATTTTCGCATTTCAGCACACCTTTTTGTGGAAGACTAAGCTAATGTTTGCGTAGGCGTTTTCATAATTCACTTCGGTGAAAACGTGCTTGAACTCATTACTCTAATTAATAATAATAATGAGAAGAAGAATCAGGCGGGCCACCGTGGCGTGCCTCATGAAACGCGTTGTCATTGGTTCCCGCCTACGCCGTTCGCGCGATTTTGCACGGAAGTTCACGCACTCTAAACATTGAAAACTCGCGCGCACTAAGGGGTCGGCGCGACCTTATTACCTGCTGCAGCTGCGATGTCGCAAGCGCGATATCGATATATGCGTCAGGTTACAGAACTATAATGTATGCGCTTTTCGGCCAGTTCTGTAGGGGAAAATATGTAGTGGAAATTGAAACTCAACAGGCAAACCCTTGTCTCGTAAAAATATTTGCTCCACTGAAATACGTGTTCCGTTAAACCTTCATACTGACATGTTTCTGCAACATATTGCTTTGCACGCGATATGGCCCTTACAGATAGCCCGCACTTTTCATAGTCGCCATTCATTTACGGACCGTACGTTCCTGAGATATTTGAGCTCGGTGCGTTCCATGCGTGCAGAGATGCGCGATATAGCTGCAGTACACTGATAGCATTGTGCGGCGTGGTGCAACGCCCACTGATGACTCCCTTCTGCCTGTGTCCGCTGAGTATTAGAGGTCAAAAATGTGAACGCCGGCGTTATTGAAGGACCTGGCTAATTAGCCGAGTTTTTACCGGCGGATATTGCAGAATATAAAGCGAACTAGGGCTGCGCGGTTGATCGATTAACGTTCAGATGAATCGACTAATGCTATTAGGGGTGTGCGAATATTCGAAATTTCTTAATAACGATTCGAATTTGCCCTATCTTCGATTTGGTCTTCGAATCGAATAGTCGCTTTACGTAAATACGAATATCTTACGGATAGTTTACGAATATGTTTCCGATAGTTTCCGATAGTTTTCGGAGCGAAAGTATATATTACAGGCACAAAACATGTGAGCCTACCTATAGGGCGCAGGCTACGCCCCTCCAGGAGTCGGACTTCAACGGCTGCACAGCGATCATTCGCACTCTCTGAAGAGTCCTGTGTATACCAACCAACAAGGTCCTTGCGTGTTCCTATAAGGCTCCATTTGCGATTTTAATAAACAACGATTCATAACGCACATTGTATGAAGACAGAAACTTGCCAACTTGATGAATACTAGGATGTTATCACCGTTTGATATATGACAATGACAATGATGTTTATTTTCGCATCAGTACAGCGTAATGACACGTGTAATTGTGAAAAAGGCTGTTCGTTATTCTAAATGTATTCGATTCGCTTTAGCCACAATTCGATTCGTATTCGATTCCGTATTAAAAAATACTATTCGCGCACCCCTAAATTTAATCGCGATTTTTTTTATCCATCGCGATTATTCGGTTGGTGAGGCCACCATTAGCAAAATCAAGCAAGCATCAGTAGTATACTTCCTGTTGGGCTAGTTGATGCATGTCGTCTTTTATGTCCTTCCCTCTATGTGTTCGTGGCTGTGGCGCTAAATTTGTTCAAGCAAGCATCGACGCCCCACTTCGCTTGCCTAAATCGGAAGTACGGGAACATTTGTTTTTTCTTTAAGCGAAAGCTTCATTACGCTACCTCGGGCAGCCGTCGGCGACTCGACAGTTTTCACCTTGAGAGCTAGAGGTCAAACCACAAGAGAGCATTAAGGCGCGTTTATAGTCTGACGTTATCGGCACGCGGGCGAGCGTCATCAGACGCCAGGCGCGTCGGAGCGCATTGGCCGCGCGTCCGGTTACGTTGGCGGCGCCAGTACGTCTAATCATCGGTCGAACTATAGCCGCTGTTGTTCTCGCCAACGTGACATAACGTGTGCGCGCGTTCACGCTACGTCGGACTATATTTAGGCCTTTACGGAGCCCCGAAAGGAGACATTGCCGCCGTTGCCCGAGTAGAATTGGGCCCGGCTGCGAGTTGCAGACAAGTCTCGCTACTTTACTGATCACCGCAGTGTCTTCATAGGCATAAAAAATGATGAATAAACACTGTATTTGTTGCAATATGTCTCTATATCATTGCGAAACGACACTTCAGCCACAGCTCGACAATGGGCCTAGCCAGGGCAGTGGAGCTTTCGCTATCAACCAGGGTTAACCAAAGCTAAACTACACCATTTTTTTTTCATTCTTTTTAACGTACATCTTAATCTTAGGTAAATGAGCGTTTCTTGCGATTCGCTCCCATCTGAAGGCGGCTGCCGTGACCGGTTATCGAACCAGCAACCTCGCGCTCAGCGGCATGCATGAACACGCTGCACTTCAAATCAGCGGAGTGCACAAGTCCAACGCCGTTCGAGTGCCTCTTTACCGCGGCTGGCATGAATCTTAATTAGCAAAGGAAGTCTGTATTGCAAGGAAACATTAACAATTGCTTCTTTGCCTCCGCATCAGGACCATCATTTACATTTTAGCGAGCCCGATATGCTTGCTACGTTCACTCACGCAAACTACTGTCGCTGACGTGGTATATAAAGACAGCTATCTATTTGTAAATAGTACGATGTGTCTTTCTGCAAATGATTCATCGATTGATTCACGGAACGTCCCAAAGCAAAACTGGGGCTACGGTAGACGCCGTATACACAGGGCATAATTAAGTTATATGGAATTTTTTCAAAGTCACCCTGTGGCAGATAGCAGTATTATTGTCCTCGAGCCGGATTATTCAAAGAGGCGGGCACTACTAGCTCGAGACACCGAAACATATATTCAGCTAATTAACAAAACATCGCTAATAACTTTTAACTAATTACTTTACGGTACATATTGCAATTTAGAATTGCAGCTGGTCAGCACGCAAGACGTATCCAATTGAAATGAATTTACAGGATGACACCAGTTTCGCGATATTATTTCCCCAAAGCGTGAGACGAAATACATGGATGTTCAGTTACTTTTGTGCTTCAATGCATAAAAGCGCGTTTCGTGGAACAACCGTGCATTTTTACGGCGAGTTTGATGGCGCATATCTCCAAATTGGTGTCATTCTGGAAACTTATTTCAAGAAGATACGCCCTACAAGCTCACCGGCTACATTTCGTCAATTGCAATATGCGCCGTAAACTAATTAATTCGGTAGATAATTAGTGTATTTCTGTTAATTAGTTGAAAACATGGTTAGATTTTTCGTGCAAGTAATTTCCGCCTCTCTGAACAATTCTCTCAAGGAGTAGAATTATATCATCTCCAGCAGGCTATCTTTAAACATTCCGTAAAACTTAAAAATCGTAACCCGGCCTGTATACAGGGTGTTTCAGCGAACACGTTCAAAAATTCTTAAAGGTTGCCTGTGGCAGATAGCAGAATTCTAGTTTATGAGCTGGTCTACTCGAAGAGGCGGACATTACTTGCACAAGAAACTGAAATGCATACTCGAATAATTAACAAAAATTTACTAATTATGTTTTTAACTAATTACCTGGTGTACCATATTGCAATTTACAATTTGTACCCTTGGAGTTCGCAAGGCGGATCCACTTGGAACGAATTCTCGGGCTGACACCAGTTTCGAGATATTAATTTCCGAACCTTGCGGAGAAATGCATTGGCGTTCCAGTCAGTTTCTTAAGAAAATGTTGCTTTATACATTAAAGCACAAAATTAACACATTAATTAACACGTGGTGCATACACTGGTCTGAATCGGAACGAACAGTAAATGTCAAGCTAAACCCATCTAACTCATCCTTCCACTGGGTGCTGACAAGCGCCGAGGGTTTCCCGTCTCACCTTGTGCATATCATCGAAATGCAAACTTTTTTTTTTCTTTTTTCTTTTTTTTTTTTTTTTTTTTAGCGGCAGCACGCGCCGTGTAATCTCGGCTTGTTTGTTCGTTCCGGGGTCCCATAGCTGCTGCCTTCACAGGCGACCGTAGCTGCGTAAAGCTGCGGACCGGCAAATCAAGAACAGGTGAAGACAGTCCCACCTCTATCATTGTGCCGGCCACGGTCCTCCAGTGGCATGCGAAGATGAAAGCTATATCTCACATCAGTATATCGGTAGATGTCGACCGTGCAGCCCATTGAACCACGCCGTTTGGGCGCTCTATAGACAGGTGTGTCGACTGTATAAGTAACGAACGTTTGAAATCGAGTCTGATATGTAGGAATCGAATAGTGATATATGACACCGAATCACATGTAACACCTTTTCAAATATCTTTACAATAACATTAGAAATGCTTTTGTTAAAACAGGCCTTCGGCTCAGTGGTCGTGAGTCTGGAATTACCCGACGATATATGCTAAGTCACAACGCGCAAATCCTGTTTATTCCCCGGAAAAAAAGACAGATAAGTATAAGCAAAGGCGTGCGAGACACGGCGTTCGCTGACAAACGTTCCACGTGAGAACAGCACGGCGAGACATGCGTCACACATGCTTGACAAGTTCTGTGAAAGGAAACGCCACTGCAGACGCTCGTTGAGTGATCCCCGGTTTAAAACAGCTGGCGGCGATCAGTTCGAAACACAGGGGGGCGGTGAGTCAACGGCAAAACGCGTGAAGAAGAAGCTGCCACTCACTTATGCTCTCGGTGCTGTGCCCGTGTCTGGCAGCTGTAGTGTCCGTAAGCCCAGCTCGGGCCGCCAAGATCACGATGTCCGGAACAGCCGCAGTTACCGGCCACTCTTTCACCATCCCCGCGCGCACGACGTCCCAGCGCGGGACACGTGCGCTTACTGGGCAAGCTTATAGGCTGGCTTCAAGCCAGAGGCGCTACGGACATGCGCAGTCCGGTAGAACGTATGATTTCCGGTTGATCGATTCGTGTTCATCCACCGTTTACGACAGGCTGACCCTGCTGATATCAAAGCCGGGGCATCGCTCGTGCTTGTGACGAAGCGCGAAAAGGAATAGCCCTGGAATTTTAAAGGGGCACTAAACAGAAACACATCATCAGTTTAGATTGACGTTACACTCTTAAAATATGTTTGCACCTTTTGGTCCCACAACGATAATCTCGGTACTTTCAAGTCACGAACGCGGCACGCGCGGTGTCAGCGTGACATAGCATTCTGGACAGGAAAGTAGCGAGCGCAGAGTTTTCAAGAAAGGAGACGCAAGCAAGGCAGGTGACGATTATCGTTGTGGTACAAGCCCCAGAGGGTGCAAACTTTTTTAAGAGTGTATTTTTAAAGATCTCTATTTTCGCTGATTTCGCGCTACTCCTTGATTAATCAAGGAGTACTGACAACATTTTTGTTGCTTTATTGTATAGCCGTCGACCCAGTAGTTAGGCTATGAAAACCTAAATTCCTCGAGAGCGAAACAAATAGTTGCGTTACTTGGAGGACAATTAAATGTGATGACTACTGCAAAATTTTATTTTTGATAATGTTCTTTTACTGCGATAGCAATTATATGAACGCTCCAGGCGCATTTCTGCCGTCGGCGTCGCCGTGAGGTTCCGTATCAAGTCCAAGGGCGATAAAATCGCCGCCGCATGCCGTATGTGCGAGTGAAAGCGTGCGAGGGTGAGCCGGCGATCGCGGCTCGATCTCGCGCACGAAAGGGAGGAAGCGCGCCGTCTTCCGTTGCGCACAAGGCTCTGGGGGGAGGGGGCGCGCGAACTGTATCTCGAAAGCCATCTGCGACGGGGACAGAGTCGGCCGCGCGCTGTGTTTTCGCGGCTTCGTTCGCGTTGATGCGAGAGGCGGCACGAAGGTCAATTCGCTCGCTGCTGTAGCCGCGCTTCCTCACTCCAGCGTTTTGACAGCAAGTTTCCGCGGGCATCGAGTGAGATGTGTTCATGTTTGCTTGTGCACGCGTGACACGATGCTTGCTCATTTAGTTAGTATGCCTATGTTTACAAGTTTATACGGCCGATAAAACTACTATTCTTCCTGCAGCTTTCCACTAATTTGCTATCGCAATCGATGCTTCGCTTTTCGGGCGAAACTGCGACTTATTCTTTAGCTATGGCGAATAAGTTTAACACATGGGGTTGACAGTGTACACTGTCCTCGGTGCTGCACGGAGTATGTCGGAACGAGAGAGAGAGGAGAGGGGGCAGGTTAGCGCGCGTCTGCTCCTCTAGCCCAGCCGAGCGCCGCCGAGCCCTATCTTGGAGGTAACCGCAGGAGGGGGCAAATTTCGGGCGAGCCGAAACGGCTGGTGGCTGCATGTGCGCTGTCTTCTCGCGTTTCTATTGCTGGAGGTCGCGTAATCTCAAGTTTCGGAGATTCGTTGAAGGGAGATATCAGAACCGTTCGCTCCCCTTGGTTTGTGCTCTTCATCACACCAGCGTTGCGACAGTGTGTGTTCGCGGTCATCGAGCAAGATCTGTTCATGCTTGCCCGTGCGCGCCTGACACGTACCATGCTTGTTAATTTAACGTGTAAGCGAATGTTTACTGCAATTTATACGGCCGATAAAATTACGAACCTTGCTTTGCCTTTCAAGCGAAACTGCGACTCTTTCGTGAGTGCGCCGTTCAGCCTTGGAAGGGCAAGGATAGCGCCGCAAGAAGCACAGCGTAGTACCTATGTTGACAAAGGAGAGGTTTATTTCGTCAGCCTCCAGCAAGACCGGGTCCCAAGAAGCATGGTGAGCAAAGGGCCGCCGCGTCACGGGCGGTTACACAGAATGGGCACGGCATGGTACAAAACTGAGGGAGAAAGAAAGCTCCTAGCGACACAGTGTGGAACAAAAGGAGAAATGCTTCCTGTGACTACGTTGCGTATGCTCGCAGTGGGCTGGGTCACGTGAGCGTGGCACGATATCCGTCAGTGTTCACTTCGTACGGAGGTCAACACACTTGTCTAGAACACACTTCTGAATGCCAAAGCAACAACCAAAGCTTAAGCCGACCACCAGGTCGAGAGAAATCAATGGAAACTGTAAATGTAGTCAAGCAACTTGACATACAGCCGATGTTTTGCCACATGTCATCCTCAGAAATTGCCAGCGCAGTCGTGAGAACGTGGTTTGCGCGTTCTAGGTAAGTGTGTTGACCTCTGTACGAGTGCAGCTTGACATAGTAATCCAATACCGTGCATGAGCACTAGGCACTTCGTCTTAGCACTTGGGGAGGAACAGCACAAGGTATGCGCCTGCCATAGATGGTCGAGCCATGCACCGTAGACGAGTTGCGCTGCTGATCGCGGGATCGAATCCCGGCCTCGGCGGCCGCATTTCGATGACGGCGAAATGCAAAAACGCCCGTGTGCTTGCGTTGTAGTGCATGTTAAAGAACCCCAGGTGGTCAAAATTAATCCGGAGCCCTCCACTACGCCGAGCCTCATAATCAGAACTGGTTTTGGCACTTAAAACCCCACAAAGAAGTAGACGAATTCACGTTCGAGAGATTGATTTCCACAGGAGCCATTGGACAGGAGGAAATCGGTTACACAGCTTGCGCTGTCCAGGAGCGTGTCCCGGACAGGTCCCCTTTGTTCTCTCAGGATCGCACCATGTACAGCCAGAAGAGCATGGGTGCTACTTGCACCTAGAATGGTCCAGTGGCCTGAGTCCACTGGACCTTCTGGGGGCACAAACTGAGTGATAGAACTGTCATCCCCTTCCACTGCTGGTATGAAGGGAAAAGGAGCAAAAGTTGAAAAGGTCTCAAGCGAGGTCTTCGGGGTTACAATTTCTAAATATAAAATTATTGCTAACCTCAGCCTGCTGCCACACGTCACAAAGGGACATTAGATATCTGACAGGCTTCTGTGTTCACAGGAACTTGCACGCAAAGAAACTGCATTGTCCAACTCAAAATGACATATCATGCCTCGAGAAGACAAGCCCACATTCCAAACCCTCTTCTGGGAGATTGTTTCGCATCTATTAGAGCACAGCCCTCAGACGTCCATTCCTGCGGCAAGCGTCGGCGTGGTCCCTCGTAACCCAGCGAACGAACACGGCGAAGAATGAAAGCGAATGCGGACAGCAGCGGGAGATGAAAGACGGCGATAGCGAAGATAGCGCGAGGAGGAAAGCTGAGGAGGAGGGTATGGCGAAAGCGTGAGAAGAAAAGCGTAGTGCCGCGCAAGATGGGCTTTGCGAAGATTATGGCGACGAAGTGGCGCCAGATTAGCGCGCGTCACCTGTATGGAAACAAAGTGCTGCATGGGCGGAGGTCTGTCTGCGGCGGCTGCTGTCCGCCTCTTGCGATCTCCAAATTAGCGAGGCAGTCGCGCCACACTTCGCTCTGTCTGCAACATGCCGCACGAGACAGATTGTCCACGCCAGCCAATATTTCGCGAAATGAAAACACGTATACAGCTGCGCTCAAATTTCGCACGGAGTAGTAGTATCTAATCGTCGATGATATTTTTTTTTCTCTTCCAGAGGCAAAACTGCTCATGATAATTTATATTGTGTTGTCATATGTGGGGGCTCCGCTCCGCGCGAGGCTAGGGCTGAAGGCAAGCTCCGGATCTAGCCATACACACAGTCGTTCCGACGTACTCCCCAACCCGTAGCGCGTGCAATCGCACCTACAAGCAAGTCAACTGAACAACATTTATTGCTGCGGGCAATAAGGCACACTTGCAGAGGGAAGTCCACTCTGTAAGGAATAAATAGGCTTGCCTCGTTGCGTGTGGTAGTCAACGCACGCGAGGTCACTCACGGGTTGCAGCGGGTATATCCGTTCCGGCAGGTTAGAGGTAGGGACGCCAGAGAGAGCCGGTCTCCCCCGGTGGCGCTCTTTTATCTCTTTTTACCTTTCGCGAGGAGAATCGCCTCCTCGCCCGTCGGATACCTTCCCTTTTCCCGCGAGGGCACGCGCGTCGCGAGAGGCGAGCGAGAAACGGGAGAGGGCAAAGTGCCTCTCTCTCGTGTCTGCGCCGGCTCCCGATGCATCCGCTACGTGCGCACGTGACGACGGAAGTACGCGGGAGAATATGGGTGCTTGTGCTCCCCACACATAGCATACACACTATGAAAGAAAAAATGAATTTATATCATCTTGCCATCACACAGGCACATCTGAAAAATGGCACTTCTTTACTTATAAGCACTTGATTAAGCAGCCTTTCTTTTGTAGCACAACGCAGCTAAACGGTATAAAACTTCTCAAAGGCCAACAGCCTTATGCACGGGAAAAGTGTATTGTCTTTCATGGAAAGAGGGAAGATTCAGTGCATTTGTTGAGTTAGCGGAAGAGCATGAAGAACCTATTGTTGTTGCAATGCAATAAGGTAAGGAAAAGGTTCCGCACTTCATTTTCATTAGGTTACTGACGTCCAACTGCATGTGAGCAGTAGAAGTGTCGAAAATATCAAACGATTGGTAAATAATGGGAATTGTAAAATACTAATGTGTTAATGATGTAGCATGTACTCCTGGCATAATTGTCTCCCGCCGTCACAGTGTCTATATTACTACTAGTGTTGAGGATTGGGCGAGCTGGTATATTTGATTGCATTGTGAACTGATACAGCGCGGCAAGGAAACTGAAGAAACGGCCAAGGGGCTTAAAGCTGGTGTGCCTTTTCTTCCTTTTTTCTGCCTTTCTTCTTTATTGGCTCCTTGATTGTTTCTTTCATTTCCTTGCTGCGCGGTATCAAGTTCGCAAGTTATTACACTGCGTTATACTGTGCTGGAGTTCCAGCCAAACTGCAAGTCTTCAGAGTGCTGTGTAAACAGTGCCGACCCCGACAACATTTAACCACATGACTCTGATTGTCAAATATGGTCTTTGAAACACTTGAATACTCATTACTCTTCATAAGAATTGAGACTTGTCGGCAGAAGTTTGTGACAGGTGTGTACATACATGATTTCATTACACGAGGTCCCCCTTATGAATATATTTGTGGCGGCAGTTTCACTGAAGCATTGTTATTGTTAACAGAGGGCAGTCAGTATCCAAAGCTTCATATCTGCAGCAACACTGCAGAAGATCCATACATGGCTTGGCAACATTTCTGACCACATGCAGAGTAGTCCTGTAACTTTCGATCGATAACGACACAACATAGCACTGACAATAGTTTTAGCTTGTCTGTATTCACACTAATCTATATGGAAATACTGAATTACAGTAAATGTGAACGACCGTAATAACGCTAGTAGCGACATCTTTTGAGACCTTGTCCAACAATGTGGGAAACGAGTTTGTGTTGCATGGGCATGTTCTCGTCAAAGCAATATAAGGCAAAAGGGACTGCATGTTGTAGATTGCATCGCTGCCGACCCTTTACATCAGCAGATAAGTAGAATATAGTTGATTATATAATAATTCTGTGTTTTCTTGTCAAACACTACACCAAAAGATGGCTACACCAAAACATGGTGCCACCAACCCAGCCACTCATATTTATGCCCTCGGTAACTGAGCATTCCGTGAAGTTGCTTGCATCTATGTGCACCACTTCTTGTAGGCCCTCTACGTGCTGGTAGGTGTCTTCCTGATGGGGGCAGCAACAAGCCAGCTTCTCACGGACATTGCCAAGTACACCATTGGGCGTCTGCGGCCACACTTCTTTGACCTGTGCCAGCCTCACAACCTGAAGGTCCTGTGTGCAAAGCCGTATGCTTATGTGGAAAACTTCACCTGCAGCAGCAATGCAACGGCCCACCAGCTAAAAGAGATGCGGCTCTCCTTCATGTCAGGGCACTCATCTTTCTCAGCATACACCATGCTGTACACAGTGGTGAGTGTACCAACCACAACACTCGGAATCGGTGCCACTTGGGACTTTGGTGCTGCAGTTTCAGTGCTGCATGAGGTTGAAAGATACCGAGTGTACTTATGTCACAAATGGTTGTAAAACAATAGGGTGCTATGCTCATCATTGCTTGTTATATTTACTGACTGTTATTAAAGTAATGTGACAGCATGTGTTTTGACCAGCCATTAGATGTTATGCTGCCCAATCGGCCAAATGGTTATTAAGGTATAGAGTTGAAAGTTTAGAAAGGAGCATGTTCTTGTGCCACTAACAACTACGATGAATGAGAAGGGGAAATGAGGGTCCCAATTTCTATTAGTTACAACCACATGAAGCCAACAGATAGTGAAGCCAAGCAAAGCATGGGGAAACAGTTTGTAGTTTTAATTGAAGTGTAGAAATGATAGGCTAAAGGGAAATGAAACTGGACGATAAAACTACTTGCTGCTAGTGGGAGCCAAATCCACAATCTCCGCATTACTACCGATTACTAGCATTACTACCGCATTACCTACTGATTGTGCTACGCTGGCAGCTGTTACCACGTTCACTGCTTTGGTATTTATGTACTATATGTAGAAGATCTAGCCCGAGGAATGTTAGCCAGCACCACACATGACCGTGGCCATGATGTGGCACTGGCAAACAACTACAATACCTGATAATCGTCAAGCTGAAATTTTCACGAAAGCCAGAGTTCCTATATTGCAGCATGCAACGCTGAATGTGCTCATGTGGCTGGTGAATGTGAATGTGACCGGTTCTTCTGTCTTCACCTGTCCCCTTCGAAAGCTGGTGCCTCATCAAAAGAAAACTTTCGTTCAGGCAACAACCATCTATTGAACCATGCCTACAACTAAACAGTGACTCATAGTGCTGCATATAGTGATGTTGCCACTGTACTCACCAAGTCACCATATAAATTAAGGGTAATAGTATGCAAGTGCGTAGTGGCAGATCATGAGCTGTGTATGTCTGCAGGTTACTTTTAAATGCTTGAATGCATTGCTCATTATGTGGTGACACAGTGCATTTGTAGCCTGCAATGGAGCTGACAGTGTGTGAATACACTTGCACGGCAGCATGACTTGGTGCAGCAGCTACATGGCCAAGTGACCAGGCACCTGCTAGCAATTTTGTCTGTACATGGCCTGCAGAACTGCTTCATAATGACCAAACCATTGTTCACAATGTTGGATGGGGTGTTCCTTCAGGTTTTCCAACAGCTACAGGCTTTTACAGCTCATGCGTTGCTTCATGTTTGCACATTCTCTCTTGCATTTCTGGTGACTGTAGTCTCGGTACACTGTGTGGGGTTGAATTGCACTTGGTAATGGACAACAAAGTAGTTCGAGCATACAAAAAGGGCATTTATTGCTCCTTCTGCACAAGCCAGCTAGCTGATATACATACAATGACTAGGTTTTCAATGAGACATGCTGACTTACCGCGCAAGGATATTGAGCAAAATATGTTCACCCATGTCGGACACCCAAGTTGTTGGCGGGTGTGGCCATGTGAGCAGAACTACCTTCAAGTGATTGTATTCGCCCTTGCTGTTACCATGCTCCGCAATGCACGAATGAGTGCGTGGTCAGCATGTGTGCGCCCACAGTCCCGCAGCAGGAGGAAGAAGCCAGGTCCTCGCGTGCTCGAGTTATCTGTGCTATCAGGTGGAATTCACATCGGAACACTCCTGCCATCTCTTATCGTAGCTATGACACTTCCACCATTGCGCGCGTCAGTTGGATAAACCAAACTTCAGGAAATACGAGGTCCGTGTGCAAAAGACGAATGACAGGCGACGCGAGGGAGTCAAGTGTCACCGCAACTGCAACCAAAACCTACACTTATTGAACCCAACACCACTACAGGCTGTAATTGCCTAATTTTTCTTCTTGTTTCCCAGCTGTACATCCATGCACGGATGCCATGGCGCAACTCTCTGGCCGTGGCTGCACGTACGGTGGTCCAGGTGGCGCTGCTGTCACTGGCCTGGTACACGGCACTCTCTCGTGTCTCTGACTACAAGCACCACTGGAGTGATGTGCTAGCTGGTGCAGCCGAAGGCTACCTGGTGGCCATTGTCGTGGTGGGTTTCATTTTTTTACTCACATGTGTTCTGGATGGGAGCAGAGAATACTATGGAGTAGCTATTCGTAGCGGCAAGCATGGAGGACATGGGTTATTGGGCATGTCACTTGTGGACATTACTATTCTTAAGCATGTAACAGCAGCGCGACACAGAATGAAGAGGCACAGGACAGAGCGCTCTGTCCTGTTCCTCTTTCCTTCGTCCTGTGTTGCACTGTTGAAGTAGTCTGCTGTGTGACAAGATGTACCAACCAGCCCAAGTGAACACACTGCCATAAAACAAAGCATGTCCCAAGGTGCCCAGTCGTGCTGGTTGGTACATGTTACAGCACTACTTAAGGATTAGACACGCAGGAAAGAACCGAACAGTGTAGTGTTGACCTAGAGGAACAATTTATTTCACCTGCCACAAATTATGTGAAAGTAAGCACAAAAAAATGGCAAGCAACAAAAAAGCACGTGCCTACTTTGCATAGCAAGGGCAACTTAAAGTAATAGTACATGAACGTTTCTCTCCACTTTCTGTGTTGTTGGTTGTTTCTTTGTACTCGCATGCGGGGTAGTTTGTAGCATGTCAGCCATAAGCTTTCAATGGTAGTCAGCAGTGTGTTTTCTGGTTGTTTTCCTGCGTGCGTCATACGAGTCATCCCAAGTGCTTCTGAGCCTGACAAAAGTAAGTAGCTACGACGATGTAGCTAACAGTACAGAGCACAAAAGACTTTAGCCAATATTTTTGACATCCTTGTTTTATTGTGCTCGAGCACAATTTCCATGCATTGTGTCGTGGCTGGTGAAAGTTTGGCGTGCATGCCTTTTCTGCATGCTGCATGTAAATTACAAGTTACAACTTTTGTAACAGTAAAGCTACAGGTTTTGAAATAACGAAGGTTCTTCGAGGTGTTGACGTGAATAAAAATTATGTAGGTACTTGTCTCACTGAAGGCAAGGTAATTTCACTATAAGGTAGCGCTTTTACGGCACATGGCAGCAATTGTATTGCATTGTATTGGCTGTAAAAAAGGATGCAAAGAAAAAAGAAATCAAGACTGGCCACTGTTACCAGAAAGAGCACAACACTTGCTTGCTTTCTAAGTGGTGGAAACAGAAAAGCTAACAAACGAAATGAGAATCCGTGATACTAGATTACTTGTCCATTTCTCTACAATGGTCGAACAAGGGATGGTTCAGGCTGGAGCCAATGAGACTTCTCTTCATGAAGGTCTTTGATGAAGACTTGTCCCCTTGTCAGAACATTGGCACAGGCCTGAAACATCTCTTGTCTCTTGTTTTAACAATCATTTTTGGGAAAACTGACAGCGTAATCTAGTATCATGGGTTCTCATTTCGTTTGTAGCTTTTCTGTTTTCACACCTGAGGAAGGTGTGAAAACAGTGCTCTTTCTGGTTAAAGTTGCCAGCCTTCCTGCGAACCTCAGTCTCAATCAGTTTTTAAACTTTACCCTGGAGCATGACAGAAATGTGGGCCCCTTTCTGTAGCTGTTGGCACATGGCTAACATTAAAGAAGAGTAATGGGCAATACGGCCTCCGATGTCAGGAGTGCAAGCACAGTCTCAGGGGCCACGTCACGCGTGAACTTTCTCCATTGCCTGCAGCATGGTGGCTAACAGAAAGGGGTCATCTGCAGTGCAGCGGCTTAGCAAATGATGCTAATGTAGAAACGTTGATGGCAAGAGTGCATGCACTTGTTAAAAAGCAGAAAATCGCACATGCTTCAAGCATTCACGCACATACAAACCTCCTGAGAAATGCACACTCAGGTGTCATTAATCACTCTGAATTTACTGCATAGAAAAACCTGTTGTGCAGTGTCCCCAAAAAAGTTAGTGCAGAAACCTGTCCCCTTGATAGTCTCCCAGCACGAATGAGTAGATCAACATCTACAAAACTTCTGTAAGATAAGGAAGCATTCAGTGCTGTGCCAGCACGTTTGGTGCTTTTTCTGACAATAAATGTTTTTTTTTTCCTCGTTACGCTGTGCACGCAAGGGGTGGTATCAGTATTGAACGATTGCATTCGTAGGTAATGTCACTTTCGCGAGATTTTACAAGATTCGGCACTGGACACATTGAAGTAGATGGCCAACAGCATTCCTGGTACTGTGTGAAGACAGCGAGCTTGGTACACTGCCAGAAACACTGTTGGTCGCATACTCTGACGTGTCCGGTGCTTGGTCATCTGAAATTTCACGAAAGTGATCGCATCCCCAAAGTGAGCGTTCGAGAATACAGCCTTAGATTTAATTGCATCACTGATGCCTCTTGCATCTATGGAAAATAGCTTTTGTTGACAATATTAAGCAGAAAAAAAAATTATCACAGCAGCTGATGCAGCCCGTTTCAAACACATACGCAGTGGGTGACGTTCTTTGGCTCCTCGTGTCACCACCATACCAAGTTGGCTCCGGATATCGAAGCTATGTCTGTGTCCCAGAAAAAGGATGACTACGGCACAATCTGAGCCCAAGGATTTCTCACTGTACATTAAACTTTCAATACTGTGATTTGTTAGCTAGTACGCCTGTAAAGACGTAATTTCAATTATGATGCGTGATAAAGTGGGACACTTGTTTTAAAGGCACACTAAAGAGAAAGTTACATTGAGCTGTATTAGTACATTACACTTCTATAATGCCAAAAAAGCCACTCTCACTGTGGGAGGAGTCCTGATAAGCCAAAAAAGACACAGGAATGAAAGACTAGTGGCAACACCACTTTGAAGTTGCCGCACCCGCGTGCCTTGGCGTCATGGATTTGGACAGCATCTGCTGAAGCCTAGTCAGTATTTTATAGAGGTGGACAAATAAATCAACTTTTCTGAATATGAATCAAACATGAATAGACGTATTGAATATTGAATAGTCAACGGTGATGCATATATTTACAGCAGGAACATATTTATTTTGGTATAATTAGGTACCAGTGCCTGTAGTGACTAGGGCAAAAAAGACAGCTATCAGGGACAAAGGATCAGTTGTAAGCACATAATCTCTAATTGTCATTAAACAAAACTGCTCGAATAGCCTCTCAACATCTTTAGAGACTAGTGGATGAACAAGCTTTACAAAAAAGAAAAAAAAAAGAATGACCACTGTGTGATTAGCTTTCCAAAATCTCTAAATGAATTACTGCAAAAAAAGATAAGAAAAAAAAAATTTGCATAGCTAGCACTGGAGGTGCAATGCTAAAGAAACAGTGGAGCTGATGGGCCCCTAGCTAGTGCCAGCGTTTGGGCTACTAATCTATTAGCTATTGATTGGCTATCGATCGAC
The DNA here is from genome assembly GCF_013339745.2 of Dermacentor silvarum. Lineage (NCBI taxonomy): Eukaryota > Metazoa > Arthropoda > Arachnida > Ixodida > Ixodidae > Dermacentor > Dermacentor silvarum. The sequence continues at coordinate 76,147,992 of NC_051164.1, forward strand.
TATATCGCAAGGTACTGGCCACGTATTTGAGCTAGGCTAAGCACTACCAAGTCATCCCCAGCATTTTCCAGAATTTATTAATTATCGATCAATTATTGATTAGCTATTGATTGGCTATCAATTGCCTATCGATGACTGACTAAGCTTAAGTAGTCCCAACCATGCTTAGCTAGACTTAGCCAGGCTCAGCTTCGCTAGTTCACAGGGGTGTGTGCCATTGCGCTTGAACCCTTTCTGCACTGCCGCCAGGATTGGTCCACATTTTTGGATTCAGCAGACACATCACGCACGGCTTAAACAGCTCCGCTGTAACAAAAGAGCTGCTAAAGGACTTGTGTGCCATACAGACATGTAAAAGGGCTCATTACAAGGAAAACATCACAAGTTGTAGCATAAAAGATACGTGACTCTTACATGACTAGACCAACAAAAACACAAAATGACAGACTACAAGCGATAATCACAGGTTGTTATGTAGGGTCCGCCACAAAACCAAGAATGAAGCTTGCATTACCCATTTTGTTTTGGCATCGCTTCAAAAAATTTTTTCTTTGTCTCGCTTCTGATAATTTATGACTTTGTTTAGCAGACAGAGAACAGTAACGAGAGTTTGACATTCGGTTGTTGTAAAATATTTGGTTAGTTTCAAATAATCAAAAATACTGAACAGTTCTTTTTTGAATATGCGCATAAATATACATGGCAGTCTACACTGTGAAAGCTGCGAAAGTTAGCTTTACAAAATTTTAGAAATCACCTGTGGAAGACAGCACAAGTCTAACCCTTGAACCAAATCGCTCATTGAGGCAGAAATTTCCTCCACAAAAATGAAATGTGTAGTTGACTGATTAACAGAGCTTTACTGATTCATTTACAGCACAAATTGCAATCTACAATTTGTAGCTAGTGAGTTCGCAAAGCATATCGACTTGGAACGAATTCTGATGATGGCACCGGTTTAAAGATATGTGCCATCAAACTTGCGGTAAACATGCACTGTTCTTCCACTTATAAAAATGTTGTATGCATTGAAGCACTAAAGTAACTGGAAAGCCAATGTTTTCTGTCGAACAATTGGAAAATTAATATCTCGAAACTGCTGCCAACCTGAGAATTCATTCCAAGCAGATATGTCTTGCGAACTGCCTACACTGCATACAATTTGTAAATTGCAATATGTGCTGTGAAGTAATCAATTAAATAGTTAATTAGTGCAATTATGACAATTATTCAATCAAGCATTTTGATTTCTTGAAGTAATGTCCACTTCACTAAGTAGTTCAGTTAATCAGTTAGAATTGTGCTACCTACCAAAGGAGATTTAAAAAATTTTTCTGCAGCTAAAAAAAAGAGCACCTGGTACACTCCTACTATTACTCATGGACGCTAGTTTACGTCAAATCACATGTTGATTATGCATATTTCTGCTTCTAGTAGGCAGCATACTATGTTTTTGTTACGGTGCATTTGATATGCTGTGGCTGCTGGTTCCAGAAGTATGTTACTCCACTCGTATGGTGGTAAATAGGTTTAGATTTTGGAAGCCTTTCATGTGTAATAAATCCGTCATGTTTCGCAACATAGAAGTACAAAACCTAATTTTACTTCAAATTAAACAGCGCGTATCTAATGCTATTTTTCTTTCATATGTGATGCCCTACTCTTTGGTCACGAATGCAAACCGTGAGAAAAGTCTCTCTAGCCTGCGTAACGTTGCCTGCTGTAGCACTCGATTCGCACTCGAAACTTCGAATTTTTGCCCACCCCTAGTTTTTTATTGGTTAACATAGACTACATCATAATATAAAGGAGCCAAAGAGTGAAGCTATAGACCTTTGAGAACATTTTCAGCACCACAACGAGCCATATGCGAGAAAATACTTTAAAATCCATGACGTCACACTGGCATACATACAGGCACTGGGGTTTTGGCACGAGATTCAAGAAATGAAAATTTGGCCTTCTCTGTACTTGCGGACAACTTTCTGTGGCAATGAAGCAACAATTACAGGGGCAAAGCTTCTTCATAATTGTTACTGCGTCAAGAAACCCTGCCAGAGTTCAACAGCACTTTCAGTTTTCTGGAGCAGATACTGAATCAGTGTAGCTTCCACGTGTGACAGTTTCGCATTAGGCCAAACACTAAAGAGAAAAATGAAAAGGTCAAATTTAACACTGAGCGGTGCATTGTATGCCTTAGTTTTATTGATGAGACATAAAATGTTCACATTTTCTGTTCCCCAGCGTAAGCTACTGCAAATGAAGCAATTTTGGAGTCTTGGCACCGTTACTGTTCACAGTCTGCTACTTATGCGCACTTTGCATCCGTGGCTTTCCTTTCACTATCACAGCAAGTTGCCTGCCTGTGTAGTAATGAACACCTTTCTACAATATTAACAAAAGTCAAAAGTTTTGAAGGAATACTGTATCAGTCTATACTGATTTATTGTTTCTCTTTAGTCTCCCTTTAGGTACTATATACAGGGTGATCATGTTTAAGTTTTACGGAATTTAAAAAATCGTTTGTGGCAGATAGCATAATTCTTGTCATTGAGCTGGATTATTCAAAGAGGCAGACATTATTATCACGAGAAATCGAAACACATATTCAACAAATTAAGGGAGGATGCAGGGCTAAAGTCACGATTTTCGCCAGCAAAACGCATTGTCTAATTTAGTATATTTTGGATTCCTAGACATATAGAGAAGCTCATCACCAAGTTTGGTTGCAGTCTACGCCGTAGAAAAGAAGGAAATGAATTCTATTCTTGTGATGGTGCCGCGCACTTGCCGTTGAGAGCGCCTATGAGCACTGTATTCAAGACCAGCCGCAGAGCGGGCAAGAAACCAAACACAGAGCGAATGCCCGCGTTAGAAAGATTGTTTTTCGCATGTTTTAATCACTGGAGACCTTCCATTGAGAGTACAGCAGACCGCAATGTAAAAACTAAAACTAAAAAAGAAAGGCATAATTCTGGCTGCGGCGGCCTTGTCTACAAGCGCAGACAAGGGCACTGGACTGCTTTAAAGCTGAAAAAAAGTGAAGACGACTTGAAGTAATTGCTGCAGAGCAGGTTCAAATTGAAGAGGAGGTTCAAACCTATGCAGCAGGGCACTTTAATTATTTTTGGCCTAAAAATAAAGTGCATGTTCTGAAATCTTCGAGGCTCATTTTTCTCAGTTTGCACTTTTGGGCTGAACAAAACCCTTTAGGAAAACTATCATTTCCAAACTGCTTCGCCAAAACCTGCTTTTAAAGTAGTTTCTGGGCTGAAATTTTGTCAGGAACAAGATGAGGTACTTTTTATATTACAAAATTTTTATTAACACAAAGAATTATTACATATCTGACAAATAATGACAACAGGAAAAATTGAATTTAGCCTCAAAGTGATGAAATTGTTTCAGAAATGTAATGAAAAACACGCTACAGGCCTTATCCTGCTCTATAAACCCCCTAGAAGGTATCTAACAAAAAGAATCAGTGTGCCTTCATTATTTTTGTAATCATTTTTCCTAATGTGGCATGCCTAATTGGTAATTGTTCCATATAACAGCCATAACTTTTTTCTATTTGAGCTGTATTAATGAAATTTAGAATATGTACTTAAAACAAGAAGATACATAACCTAGAAACTTTATTAAATATTCATGCAATGGTTCAAAGTTAATTTTCAGCCCCGCATCCCCCATGACAGAAATTTACTAATTAACTTTCTAAGTAATTAATTTATGGCACATGTTGCAATTTATGAATTGTAGCCTGTGAGTTGGCAAGACGTATCTGCTTAAAATGAATTTCTAAGATGACAGCAGTTTTTAGATATTATTTCCCAAAGTGTGGAATGAAATGCATGGGCGTTCCAGTTACTAATAAAAGAGCGTTTTGTTAAAAAAGTAAGTGGAACAGCAGTGCATTTTTATGACAAGCTTGATGGCACGTACCTCCAAACTGGTGTCATTCTGGAAATTAATTACAAGTGGATACACATTGCAAACTCACCGGCTACAATTCCTAAATTGCAATATGTGCAGTAATGTAACTAATTAAGAATTTCTGAAATTGTTTTATTTAGTTGAATATGTGTTACCATTTCTTGCGCAAGTAATGTCTGCCTCTATGAATGATCTAGTTCAACGACTAGAATTATGTTATCTGCAACAGGCGATTGAAGAAAAATTGTGTAAAACTTAAGAATGATCATCTCATATATATATATATATATATATATATATATATATATATATATATATATATGAGACACATACATATGACAGATTCAGGTGGCATTCAGGTGCTCAGGTTCGCAAAACATTTGCTTTCTCAAAACAGGTCTTTTGCTGTCTACCACCCTCATGCAGGCAAAGGGCTCCTCTCGCTGGACAGATTCAGCTGCCTGGCTCCAATGTCACAAGACATGAGCTGGCAAACCTTAAAGGAGTTAAGCATGTTTGATGTCGCTAGACCTGAGCTAGTGAAAGAAACCTTTAGCTTAACGGGCAAAAAATTAGGGAAAAGGCCTTTCTAACTGTTGCATTCATTTAGCGAAAGACTATTTCAGTCTAGGTGATACTCAAATATGCTTAGCTATTCGCAGGAGCATGCAAAAAAAAATTGATATAAAAGACCAGAGAACGCACAAATCCTATGTATGCATGCTCTTATTTTTTGTTTTTCTTTCATTTTGCATTGTAAATGATTGTGTGGGCCCACTTCATGCCCCATCATTGATGCTGTTATAAGAATGACAAAAGGTGCCAGTGGCAAGCCATTATACAATAAACTTCAAGTTGGTTACTAGCCCTATAAAAATCTGCAAGCTGGTTACAAGTTTCTCCTTTTCGGCTTCCATCATCAGCTTTGTTCTGGAGTGCTCCCTTAGGCGTACATTGGTTCTAGTATAGCAGGCAGCTCAAGTACTTCAACAAAATGGTAGTTTACTCTATACAAGAAATTTAAAATTATTGGCTAGGAGCTGCAGAGGATACACTTAAATAAGACCTAGCCTATATGATGAAATACATTTGCTGGCTCATGAACTTCATCATAACAGTTCATGACTTCATTTTTCGCGAGTAGTTTGCTAGGGGCAGTCTGAAGACTACTGTATAGGCTATGAGGTGCTGTGGAGAGAGGGTTTGTGTAATTGGAGGCCTGCTGTCGCTGAAAGCAGTGAAGTGATATGTCAAGTGATAGTATTATTTAACTGTGGCCTTAAAGCCTCTAAAGTTGTGATAAATGTTATTACATTATTTAAGAATGCTGGAACTTTATTGTTTCAGGCAGTCTGCTTAAGCTTTCAGCCTAATTGTTCAATTGAAAGCTGTGCCGGTGCCTTCACAACATTTCCTGTGTACATATATCTAGCCTGGCAAATGTGTGACATGTTGAAGCCGGAACTCATTTTATGTTCTTTGCTTTTGTTTTATGGTTTTATTTTCGCCTTCCTCATCCTTTGAGAATTTTGCATGCATTGCTAATGCAATTTATTTTTGTATGCTTATGCACTGTCATAATGTGCTGTACTGTACAAATTAACCGAGATAATTATTTTGAAGCAAAATATTCTATCCTTTTTACTTGCTGGAAGTGCTTTTTGAGTCAGTGTAACTGTGTGTGTGTAAAGCAGAAATCAAATACATTTCCATGTGATTATTTAGCCATGGCTCCAATGTAAAAACTCCATCTCGTGTAAAGTTTAATGCTATACTAACAGTTTGGCAATGTTGTTTTCTTATGTTAGTCGATCGCGCAGGCAAGTTCTTTGGTTCAAGTTTAATAGTGAATTTGGCTAGGCTGCTGAGCTTCTATTTTTTTATTTGCTGCAAGTGGATATTCTTCACTTCCTTTCATTCTAACAGGTTCCAAAAGTCGTTTTGATATGACTCCTTCACACTTATGTACATTGGTATTTCTTTTAAAAGCCATTTTCTGTTTGTTGTTGATAAACTTCACTGGTGCTGGTCACATTTAAAACATGAAAGCATATTTTTTTAGCTGCACATGAATTGAAGTACTTTTTTTTTTCTTCATTTGTAATCTGCATATGCTACCATTTCTTCATTTTATGCTCTTGTTTGAAGTGAGTCATGGTAGCGGTCACCTGGCAGTGTCTAAGAAGACATGCACAGACAAATCAATATTGCTGAAGAATATGCTGTGATGTCCCATTACCTCAATAAAGTAGTCATAGTGATCAGTTAACTTGCCTTTGCCGAGGAATAAATACATACTTGAAAACTGAAATGTCCGATGCCTGATTGTATTGTATTTCTCCTGCACTCCTACAAATGCTTATCTCATTAAACTAATGTGTACTGCTTTACTTTGGTTGCTTTTTGCAGCTTTTTGAGATTTTTATGCACACACTGCTTTTTGTTTCTTGCATTCTACATTAGAAGTCACATGATGCCTGTGCTATGCTTTGTTGTTTTGTCCTGGCATGCATGCATTTGAAGTAAGAAAGAAGGCTTAAATTAACACAGTGTACATGATGTGATGGAAGTGCACTTTCACAGTGTACATGATGTGATGGAAGTGCACTTTCCGACCTTTCTGGATTTCAGCTCAGACTAGGTAGTTTTATTTTGCAGGGAAATGAAACAAGCTTCCTACCAAAAACTTTATTAGTACATGGTGGTTAGCAGAATGTCACAATAAAATGAATGTAGTGATTTTTTTTCTTTCCTTCGCATGGCACATATGTAGGTGCTCCGCAGTTATCTGTTTCTTTGCAGTTATGTATGAGCGAAAAAAAGAAGAGAAAAGAAAACGCTGGCAATAAATAAACACGCACTCCACCAAAAGTTGTCTTATTTGATTTTATCCTCCACTAGCATCTGCCCTGGATGCGATTTTCATTTTCTTATATATTAGGACTACCTCCTTGAGGGGAACACTCACTGCATAATTAGTGGGACATAAAAAAGAAATATTAAGTGGAAGTTACATTTATAAATTAAATTCTGGGGCGTTACGTGCCAAAACCACAACCTGATTATGAGACACACCGTAGTGTGGGGGGCTCCGGATTAATTTTGACCATCTGGGGCTCTTCAACTCTTCAAATATTTACCATACAACCAGCTGGATTTTCGTACAGTAATATAGCATGGCTAAAGCTACCGGTCATTACGCGACATGTGTACTGGTGTGCATATTAGCCTGACGAAAATTAAAAGATTGGCTGCCATACCAAGCGCGTGAAAATATAAACGCTTTCACATGACATGTTCACTGCAAGGCTCCTATGTGGGTTAGTCACTCAGCCTTAATTGCATGCACCTGACCACATGCAAGTTTACTGTATTGTACTTTCAATGTTAAATTATCAATAATTCCACTTGGCCCTTCCAGTATTATCCTGATCTCTGACCAAAATGGCCTTATTTTTTTTACTATGGAATCCTTTGCAGAAAACAATATAGACAATATTCAACATTTGTTTATACAAAATCTGAAACATTTATTGCAAAAATGAAGCTTTACAGCACTGTACAACAAAATGAAAGGAAATGTAAAGTACTTTTGTCAATTAGAAAACGAAAATTGCAAGAAAGACTGTATTATTAACAAGCTGAGCTCGTCCTTGGTCATTTTTGCCAGAAACATGCAAATGAATGCGGCGTGTCCATGGCACGGAAAGAGTTAAAACCAGAAAGTGTACAAGTAAAATTCATTAGTTCTTAAATTCATTTTGTTCAATTTTTCTAAAAGGCTCGTGTATAGATATACTTATCCCAAGATCTCCCGCTAAATGGGACTAATTTTGCATTCTGAGATGAGAGTGCTGGTTCCAACACACGATGTAGCTAGCTGTATAACTATCTGTTCTTTTTTTGCTAGGCATACGCAATCAGCTCCACCTTGCTTTCAGACCGGTGCACAATGCATGATGCACTGCATCGCTCCAGGGCAAACCTGCAGCATTTGTGCAAACCGCATCTGCATAGCTTACCTATCATGTTACATAAAATTAGTGAAAGTTTAAATTTGAAAACATTGTATTATATGCTGCCACTAACAGCACCACATTTTAACACAACCATGGTTGCACTAATGCGAGTAGTACATCACAAGCAAAGTGCATCTTAGTAAATGCATGTCATATATGGCAACCCTGTGCATTCTAACTCGCAAGTAAGTGACTTGGTGCTGCAATGAGTGGATGCTTGGCTTCACGCTTAGTGACTTTGGAAGACAGAATGCCATTGCAGAGCTTTACATAAGTTGCTACCGTTCTTAAAACATTGTGCCATATCCGTCATTACACTGTATAAGCAACTTATGAAGCCAGAGCTTCATAAGTGTAGAGATTTTGGTGCCCAGAGAACTTGTATATTTTTACTGATAAGGTTCACGATATGCAATGCTGGCAAGAAAGAAATATACAACATGGCATTCACTATAAAGCTGCTCATGTAAGAAAAAATTTACTCGCACTGCTGCTACAATAAGAATGGACAAAATGGGCATCTGATGGGCAGCAAGTGCTTCTGACAAATCCACGCTAGGAGTAAAGAATTAAATTTTGCAGTATTACGTGCCAAAACTACCATAAGATTATGAGACATGCCATACTGGGGGAGTCCAGATTAATTTGAAATCTTTATTGTGCACCTAAATCATAAGTACACAAGCATTTTTGCTTTTTGCCACCATCGAAATGCGGCCGCCGTGGCCAGCCGCCGTGGCCAGTGACTACGCTAAGAGTATAATGATGTCAACTCGTTCTAAATAAATTTCACATTTGTGAGTGCCTGGTGTTATAAAAGGACATTAAAAGGTAATGTTACGTTCAGCTGTATTAACAGATTAAGTTGAAAGAAAACTGATAAGGTCACTCTTGCTGTAGGCTGAGGTTTGATAAGCCAGAAAAAGAGGAAAAATGAGACACAGGTGCCAACACCTCTTCGAAGTTCTCGCACAGGCTTCCGATAATGTCATGGAATTGAATGTCTCCTCCTGTTTAGTTAATTGTTTATTGATAAAAGCAAAATGCATTGCATTCTAAATGAACCGACGATTCTACCTAAAATGTCTTTAGAACTCTTTTCTGGAGCAAAGTGGCCCAAATAAGAGGAAATACTTTGATATCTATGACACAACATAGACGTACAGGTGGGCCAATATCTATGACACCACATATATATATGTACAGGTGGGCTGCCAAAGCAACTGTTTGTCAGCCCCCACGTGATGTGCTGGTATATGGTGTGCTCACACAATGGAATTGTTAAGTTTGTCTTAGTCTTTAGAGAGAGCTTCATTGAATGCCATTTGTGACGATTTATGCTTACATGGTTTGTTGAACATCACATTGCTTAACGAGCACTTATTTCCTTGCAGCAATTTACGTGCTGTGCAAACTTCTTCCAATATATTTTGACATGTAGTATCTGCATACAGAGTGTCCCAGGCAATGCTAGCTAGGAGCTTAGAAAATGCTCACGCAATCTACACACATGGTTAAAGTATGTGCGATTTCTGCATTCACCTTGCACGACTTTGGATAATCTTCTGTATTCTTGCTGGCTAAAATACTTAACAGTCATTATAAATATTGACTTACTGAGCTATGTTTCATTGAGAAAGTTCTATATCATTGTCAGGAACATCAAATTTAGGTTGTTTACATAACGTTTCCTTTCACATGGTTCGTCTTTCTGCATACGAAAGAAAGCACATGAAAGCAAGAAATTATCCCGTGTCAGTCAGCTAGCACGCCACAGCAACAGCAGTTGCCATTAAGCATATTGTGACCAAGCTTGATTCTGTGTGTTAGCGGCTGTATCAATGCAGCAAGGCACACAAACACTATGTTTTGCAGCATTAATAAGCAACTATGTGGGCTGTAGGTATCGCACTTTGACAACAGACACCAACAGTTAATGGTGCCCTGCCACTTTGGTCAAGATGATAGACTAGGAAGAAAGCTCGGTTAGTTCATTTCCAGTTAAGGGCACTGCTGTTGTGATGCACAAGCTGACGACTGCAGTGTAAAGTTTTCTATGCTTTCTACCGAGTGCAGAAAGAAACAACATGACAGATGGCACAATATGAACAATTTGATTTGGTGCTTATAATGACACTCAAAAAAGTTTTCATTTAAACACCACACGTATAATAATATTTTAACAAATTGTGGTTCATAAACAAAAATTAAATTATGGGGTTTTACGTGCCAAAACCACGATCTGATTATGAGGCACGCCGTAGTGGGGGACTCTGGAAATCTGGACCACCTGGGGTTCTTTAACGTGCACCTAAATCTAAGTACACAGGTGTTTTCGCTTTTCGCCCCCATCTAAATGCTGGCCGCCGTGGCCGGGATTCAATCCCGCGACCTCATGCTCAGCAGCCCAAAACCATAGCCACTCAGCAACCATGGCGAGTAAATTGTGGTTCATTGATTAGCTAAAATATAAAAATAATAGTTGCACAAGGTAACTACACTCAATAGTGCACTGTTATTATCTACATGGAATGCACTGTTATATATTAAGAGCCTGGCTAAACCAAGCTGGGACAGCTTGTATAGAGCTGTATTAGCACAAGCACATAAGACATCAACAAGGCCTGAAAAGTGGGCTAGTCGGCAAACTTTCTAGATTATTGCTCTAATGATAAAATGATTGGGCATGAACAGAAACTGATAATCTAATTGACATTAAGAGAAAGAAAAAAAAGGAGCTGGGCAGGCCATGTAATGGCCTGCCCAGCCCCACAAATTCTTATTAGGTCACGTCCGTTCTTTTCACGACCTGTGTTGCTCTCACTCTATTTCGCGTTTGTACACTCTCACATTAATTACTGCATAACCTCCTGGGGTAACACGTACAGTACTCACCTAAAACCCTTACAAACTATCCAGAACCAGGCTATTAGAATAATCACGTCAAGTCCACACACTGCCAATGCTAAACAGCTACTACAAGAAAATAACATTCTTGACGTTGCCGCCCTTGTCAAGTTCAACCTTGCCACTTTTCTTTTCAAACTAATAAATGACAAGATCACATTGTCGCTATTTCCTACGTCATCTCTAACGAACACCAATCCAACACGTTTCGCGCTTCATAATAACTTCATTCTACCCAAAGTACGTACTAATTATGGCAAACAGACCGTTCACTTTGCAGCCATATCATCATGGAATACATTACCATTTGTCATAAAACTACAGAAAGCCCATAGGTTTTGCCATGAATTGAAAAATTTTTTGTTATGTGATATGTATGTGACATAGTGTACTGTATAACCCGCTTTCGTTTTAGACCTGCCGTTCTTATGTACGTCAACATGATGCTTAAGTTGTTCTTTAATTTTTCTTTTTTTTTCCCATTTCTTTTCCCTCCACTTATATGTTAGTTTTACCTAGTTTTATTATATTACTTACTGCCGATACACTGTTGACTATTCATATCGTTATTTACTTATGTCTGTATTATTATTTATCATTTTTTCAATTGTACTCATTCAGCTACCGTTCTTGCCATTGTAACTTTTATGTTAACCATGAACAGGAGGTCCCAATTCAGTTTTTACTATGGGACCTCCTTCTGTATACCTCTATCTGGAAAACCTTTTTGTGAATTAATAAAAAATTTGATTGATTGATTTTGATTGAAGAGAACGGAAGCTCAGTCGAGGACAGTGGAAAACTAGGTGGGGTGATGGAATTAGGAAATTTGCAGGTAGAAATTGGAATCAGCTAGCGCAAGACAGATGTAACTGAATATCGCAGGGAGAGGCCTTCATCCTGCAGTGGACATAAAATAGGCTGATGATGATGGCCATTAGCCCAAGAATGGTCAAAGACATGTGAAACATAATTTCTCGTGCTAGTTGGTGAAACATGGCTATTAAAGAAGGGCACAAATTGACACATATAAACAGATAAAGGCAAAAAAAGACGAGCACCACTACCACCAGAAACTATTTTATTTGGGCAGTCAAAGTTGTCTCGCGGTTCTACGCATGTCTTTGAGGTATTGTGCGCAATATAGAGGCAACCGTTTGAAGGTCTAATAGAACAGTTCGTAGTCGCACTCAGTCTTGTCCATTCTTCTATGTGTATACATGTCCATTTGTGCCCCACTTCTCATAGCTACATGAAGCATTGCTTGTAAGTGTGCTCCATACCTGACCGACATCTTTGTCTCTACTTTCATGCAGGCATGGGGCGTCGCACCATTCTTCAACCCTCATGGCGGCCACCTGATTACGGGAGGTAGTGAAACACCTATCAGAACGACGTACCAAACGGATCTACCCCTGAACTTGAAAAGCAGGAGGTTTCATGATGTCGGCGTGCCCTAATTGATGCCCACTGGTTAACTGCCAGCCCAAAAATAGCAACTTGGTTCGAGGGAGGCTCGCAACTTGGTGCAGCATGGCTGCCAGTCGCCACAAGGATTGGCATAGCTAGGCCAGTCGGTGCATATTTGTAACAAAGGGCAGCAGTGTAGCAGACAGAATGGTACAGCAGCGCGTCTCCTCTTTAGATGTGTTGCCTTGCCTACCGCGCATTGCTACCTTTTGTTCTGTAGGACTGATGTCTGGGGCAGCGAAGCACCAGCAGGCAATGTGCACACACTGCTTGGCTTTCACCACATCACTTTTGATTTGCCATTGAGATTAAGTACAGCATGGCAGGACTCGGACATATATTATAGAGAAGACTGCATTGTTGCTTGGCGTTTGCAACAACACAGCCGAGAAAGCAGTGTCTGGCTGCGAAAAATCAGTGAATGTAGGGTGTGGAAGCTGCCTTGTTTGACTTTTGCTACAAGCATTAAAACATTATTTGTCATTTGCTGAAACAGCCCGTAAATAAATAAATAAATACACTTTAAATCGGTGGTGACAGAGCATACCAGCAATTTAAACATTACTTATTTCACCAAAAGTTGTATTGTTGGTGTTTTAGTAGGTAACTTGGACGTCTTCAGAAGGTCTTTAGTGGCACAACATACACTTCCGAGATTTTTATATAGCACTGTATAATAGTTAGCTACTCATTTCGATCTTTTTTTTTTTCTCTGACACACTAGTGTGTTACATTGTGCTTTCACATTTGACTGGTGGCCTTGGAGACTTACGTGCTTCGCTACTTATAGTGAAAATCAGGTTAGGCAGGACTGTAGATAAATTGGGACATTTGTAGATAGTTTATTCAGAGTGATATATTATGGGAGATATTTCTTTACATAGCAAAATGATATTTTGCATATTTTTTGCCCTTCATTGTTCATTGACCTTGCCAATAGCTGGGCACGTCACATCACACTGTCACATTTGATGGCCTGCCTTAGCCACCTGCTGTGGGGCTCAGTAGCTTGCTTTGGCTGCGGTAGCATTCCGATGAGGACGGTTTACAAAAGTGTTTGTGTACATCTGTCTATGAGCTCCTTCATAGCCAGCTTAGAGATGTAAAACCCTGACTCTACCCTCCATCAATCCTAATTGCTCTTGTGAGCATACTATCAGCATGAAATGAAATGGAAAACAGTGGAGGGTGTGCCCAAAGCATAACTGAAAGTACAGTGAGCAACCATCAGCCATCCATCACCAGAGAGAAGCACGCAGATGCTCGTCCTGTTGTGATAGGTTCCCTTGTGTTCTTTAATTTGAAAGTGAGAAAATGAATAATCAAAGAAAACAGAAGCAAAGCTACTGCATTAGGGAAAGCATTCTCACACCCTGTCGGCACACTAAATGTGCGCGCCTGTCTCTAGTGATGAATGGCCGATGGCATGCATTGTACCTTCATTTATACCTTGGGCATGCATTCTGCTGTTTGTGTTTTATTTGACACTGATTTTGACCCATCTGTACAAAAAAAAAAAAAAAAGTAGCTTAGGCAGAGCAAACCCTACAACTTCAATGCATCACACATTATGTTGAGTTGCTCACCTTGCATACTAGTTTTCATATTGTGCATTCAAACTAACGAGGCAGCTAACTGTAACCATTGGTTGGTTTAAGATTTAGCAGTACTAAAAGCATGAGATCATTTGCGGCCACAATCGGTACGAGTGCCGATTGCAGCCGTAATCTCCAGATACGTAGATTGAGTTTGGCTTTAAAAACGTTGAAGCAAAATGGACACGCCCACCAATGTTACATGCTCAATCACTGCACAGCAGAAGACACAAGTTGTGCCCACAGCATCGTGAAAGTCTTGCTGCGGCACATCCCTTACACAGAAATGTTGTAGAGGAAGCAGGACCTTCAGACACCCAAATGATTCTGCGAGCTCAACATCAGGAGCAAAAATGCCTAATCCACACTACAACTAATGTAACCTTGTTATGTTATAGTGTGTAACGTAGCATTACACTCATGACTGTCCTGCGAGTTCTTTTTTTTTTTTTGCTTGCTTGCAGTCAGATCCCGTGCTTAAATGAAACTGTTTTCACTGCTGTACCAAATTTAGAAGATGCGGAAACGCGATAAGAGGAATAATTGTTTTGAGGATAGTGCCTTCACAGTTCTTGAGTTCAGTATGGGAACATGTGGCAGCAGTTGGGCGCGAACTATTGGGAAAGAAAAGGTACCAGCTGTTTGAAATTATACTAGCCTGTTTGTTCGCAACAGAGGCATGCGAAAAAAAAAAAAAAAAAGCTACAGGATGAGGCAAGGTTGAAGACCGTATTGGTTATGGGGACTGAGCCACATGGCACACAGAAAAGTGCACGGACCTGCCTCTGTTTTTCTGGTCTAAGCTGCAGTGTACATAGCAGGTAACATGGGGAAGTTAAGCATTTCAGCAGAATTTCCCGTCCTGTTGGGCTAATTTATTCTGAAGTCAAAAACATCTCCAACAAAATGGTGGGATTTATTAAACTCAATGTTTTCGGGCCAAGTTGGCTCCCGGATTTCTGAAATCTCAAAAATTTTCTTTCTTTCAGCATTTGTTGTAAAAGAATTGCAGGGGCACAAATAAAAATGTGTGCGGCAACCCACCTGCTAAAATTTTAACATTTATATAAACAAATGTCATTAAAATCGGTTCGAAGGTTGCCTTAGGGATTACTTTTCTTTCCTGCGTTGCTGCCTTAGTACTTAGTACAACCTATTATCTTTAATGGTCAAGGTTGAGATTATTGAAAGTGTTATAACGATGCTTGGTGTGCTGGTGTTACAGTGATGCTCAGTGTGCTGGTGTTCGCACATCTCACGTAATGTTGCACAGCAATATCTGCTTTCAGCACCAAGCTAGGTGCCTTAGCTGATTTAGCTAACAGTGTTAGTAAAGCATAGAGTGCTTCAAAACAAGGTTGCTGAATGCTTAATTACTTTTTCTGTGCAATAATCGTATAGTCACTAAGATGAGTATGTTTCATATTTATAAAATGCACATGCCATGACAATTCGCAAAAATATGAAATTAGAGATGTATGTGCCTTCATTTAGAGCCACACCGCTGGCTCACTGATTATTACTATGTGATAGCTTTAGTCATTTTGTGCAGCCAAAGTACTCTGTATGTGCTTGACATTTGCCAATTAAGAGATTGCAACTAGATGCTTGTTTTTGCACATTGTGTCTGACCAACTTGCATATTTTCTGTTGGATTCTCCAGCAGCGGTGGCTGATTATTAGATTTGATTACTTGGCTGGTTTGAATTAATTGTTGCTTGCACTCTGCATATGCTCTCTAACCATACTGAAATTTGTGTCTGTGTTTGGAACGCACACTGTTACGAAAAATGACTCAAGCTGAAGTACATTAGCTACAAGGGGCAGCTTGCTGGCAACAGGCAGCATTAGGTGCAATACTATAACCGTTTGCCACAGAAATGCATTTACCTGGCCTAAAAAAAAAAAAAATGCTTTACTGCTGTTTATATTTGGTATAGCTGAACATATAATCCAATTTTGGTGCTCTCTTGAGTGCAAGCCCTGGGGAAAGAAAAGGTACCAGCTGTTCGAAATGATAGTTGCCTGTTTGTTCCAAATGCAGACACAAATCCCACCACATAACATAAATGCGTAAGGGCTTAAATGCATGAGATTAAATGAACTGAGAAAAAGCTGTCAACTCCATCTCTCTCTACAGGAACCATTTCTCCTGAAGAAGAGCTCTTGCGAAAGCATGAATTGCCAAGTCATGCAGCATCAGTGTAGCGAAGCAGCGGTCTCACCATTCCACCCAATTTGGGATACTGATATTCATCATCACTTTCTCAGCAGTTGCACGAACTCTGATGCCACGATCATGTAGACATGCTGGCTTTATGATTTCTCTGAATGCTTTTGCATTTTCTGCCCGCTGTTGTTGTGTTGCACGTAACCGTTTTGTCAAGCATTTTTCACAAAGCTCTGGCACTGTCATTTTGATAGGCCACTGAGAGCACTGGGAGACAACAAACAAGGCCAACAGTTCTTACCACATAGTGACTCAGTTCACTCATATTAAGCTCTAAAGGGCCCCAACTGCCTCTGATATTTTGAGCACATATTAAAATAAACACGCGCATTGTGGGCAGAATGCTGCGATGTTTATCTTTCGCTAACATGGCAAAGTTATGTCCCGAAGCAAGTTAAAAAGAAGTGTCCTTTTCTTCGGGCTTTCCTGTCCCTTTTCACAAGTCATGAAGCCAACAGGGTCATGCACATGATGCCACTAAGGCAAAAGCTATCGATTGGTTTCTCTGTGAGGGATGTCAGTTCTGATCTGTCTGCCAGCATGCTTTTGCTAGGCAGCTGCATGCCTAATCTTCCTCTTCGTCTTGCTTGCCTGTTGTGTGCAATCAATTGATTTCATATTGTGTAGCATGTTTTGCAATGTGTGTGCAGTGACAATAGCACGCAGCCAAAAAGTAGAGTCATGGCAACCGGAAGTAGATGGTGTTTTCAAACTAGAAAAAAGCGGTAACAGTGACGTTCGGTCCCAAAGTAGGTGTCCACATGTCGTTTAGAGAAGTACAAAGGAAAGTGCACCCATGGAGACGGTAGCGAAGGTGAGCGAGAAACCGCTTACTCGCCTTTGAGCTCGGAGTGGTTAGGGGCCCTTTAATGTCACGTCATCACTACTTGCTATCGTGCGGTCAGTCGCCAGTATTTATCTCAAATTGCAGAGTGATCCCAAACTCCCAAGCCAAATGTTATGACCGATAATTTTTACAATGGCTAATCATCTTAGCTGCACTATTGCGACTACTGTGAGCTCCATACAGCTCTTACATGTGCATACGTTAACTTATTCTGTGACATTAAAGCATAAGCCTTTTGCAAAGTGTTGCACACCAACTTCAGGGTCTTCATGTGTTCAGCGTCAGAGCACACAGCCCAAATATGAAGCTTTTACTGGTGCTACCTGTTTACCTTTCTACGTTGACAGTGTAGTTTGTTGCAACAGCAAAGCAGAATGTGTACTGCATAGCAACTACAGTGTAAATGTTGTTGTAAACCCTATACAGCATTTCTGAAGTGTCGCATTGTCACCACGGAATGGCCTTCATCTCCCACTGCTACCAAAGTTGCATGCTTTGTTACCACTTTCATTAACAAGTCATTTGCTTAATATTGTTTAACTGCAAGAGTGCACACTGATGTTTAGCTTTGACATTCCACTTGTTCTGAACTAGTTTTACACAACCTGTGCTGCTTTTATTGGTGATTATTTTCAAAGAGCTTGCTGCTTGTTTGCATTTGGGGAATGTTGAACGTTAGAGAACACCAGGCAGTTGAAACTGATCCTAACTGTAGCTCTAGGAAGTAAAACAGCATCAATCATTTTAAAAGAGCCCTCCACCACACATTAAGCTACCACTTTTCTTTTGTTGGCTTTACAGCATGATGGCTGTAGGTGCCTTTATTGTTCATTGCAGATTGAGCTAGTTGGTATTGCACACCATTTTTGTGTGAAGCACGGGTGTTTAACAAAGACACAAATAAACAAGTAAACCACATTTTTCACAAAAGTGATGCAATGTAGAAGTATTTATTTTAATATGCCCAAGAAATTGAGATATTATTACTGACTGCACTACACAAAGCATCAGCTTTCAGCATCACCATAAAGGAAGCCTTCTCATTCGTGTAGTATTTATATTTTAGCCAGTTCCTGTAGATCATTTTCATCTTTGAGCCTGTTCTTTCTCTTAAGGTAGTGCCTTCGTGATTGATCTCATAGTTATCACTACCTCAACATCCACTGTTGTAACTAGGCAATAATAGGCCACACATTCCCATAGCTAAATTTATGTTGCAGCATCTTTTCGCCCTCTGGTGCTATGAATGAACAGGAATGATTATTCAAGCTTTAATGTCAGTGTAACCATACAAATGCAACTGTAAGCATACAACTTGAGGAATTTCAGAACACTTGGTTGATGCCAGACCGTCTTGAATGTACTTGAACTAAATGTCTTGCCCGCCTGCAACCTTTTTTTCGTGTGTGGTTTTGCAAGTGCCTTGTCTCCATGACTGTGAATTGGTTGAAACCACAGTTTTGCACACAATATCTCCACAAAGAAATCTGTCATGCCAACGTGACAGTTTGATGAGCATTATAATCGTTAGAATTATAACAGCCCTTAGCACAACTGGCTTCAAGCTACCCTGCAATTCCTTGTAAATGCACTTAATGCCACTTGATTACCTACAATAACTTTAGTTTGACTCAGCTTCCCAGTACTGCAGTTTTTAGGTGTCGCCATTCGACTGCATTTCAGAGTTTACAAAATAAAAAGTTGAGAGTATAAAACACAAATTACTCGATGCAAAAATATTAATAAGATTTTGCAACTCACATGTAAAAAGCAAATGTCACCTATCTGACAAGATGAAAGCTCTGCAAAGAACAGAGTTAGATCTGAATGCTAAACATTTCATAGCTGAGATGGCACAGTGATGTCAATGAGAAAAGAGCGAGAAGTACGTTCTCACATAATTACTATCATCAATAGCGCTCTTTCTTAAGATTACTAAAAGAAAATCTGGTGCTAAAGGTTATATAGGCAAGCCGGAAGCCACAAAGTTCCACCGTTTCAACGAACATGGGAACGTTGGGCAGCACATGGATTTGGCTAAACTCTGGCCTTATGGCTTTGGAATATTTTTGTGGCTTCCTAGATTAACTTTTTGAAAATAATTTGTGGCCATGAATTCAGTGCACGTCAGCAAGGAGTTTTAAACCACTGGGTGTTAAAAAAAAATGCAAAAGGCATACAAAGCAGTGTTTTTTGGTACACAAAGCCGCTCGGAGACACTATCTCTAAATCTCCTTAATGAAGCTCACCATCACCTTTAGGGCTACCATTCTACTCTTTTCAGAACAATGCAGTTACAGTTAAGAAATACACTGTGGGCATTACTGTGCAGAGATTTAGACACATATACTTTTAAAACCTTATAATGTGCACCCATTTAACACGCATGTGTGCTTAATGGTGTAAAAAATTTGTTTTTCCTAATTACACAAAGGAATCAATGGATAAGCACAATATGGGACTTTAGCATCATTAACATGCACAGGGACATGTATGGCCAAGTGCAGATATCTTAGTGCAGGCATGTAGCACATTATAAGCAGTTTTGTTCTTATTAAAGAACTACCAGAAGAAATACATTATTATTGAGTCTGACATATCTTTATTTCTTTTACCTTATCAGAGATAACTGGCTAATATGATGCCTAATAGATATTACAAAAAAGTAATCAACAACTTTTCATTCTCCTATTAGCGCTTCGATACTAAGGTGTTTTCGTCCAAAAGCAGAAAATTCTGTACTCAAAGAAGCCACACCCAAGTCAGAAAAATCTATGCACTAGACCAATAATTCCCATTGAGAGTGAGCGATCGCAGCACCAAACTTGCTGCCAGCAATCCTTGCATGAAACAGTGTGCCATTATCTTTCTGCAGCACATGGTTTCGGTATCCCCTCTAGTAACTTTTTCATCCTCTACGTTGGTGTTGTCGATGGCGCAACTGTTGTCAGGAGGGATGACTTTATGAAGCTGTTTGATTAAACAGGGCCGCTAATTTGTACACGTTCGAAAAGCCGACGATTGGTTTTGCTTCACGCGATTGGCCTAGGTCGTGATATCAGCGCGGCCTGGGCAATCATGTGAGACAAAACTGGACGTTGGCTTTTCGAACGCGTATAAGATAGCAGCCCAGCTGTTTACTTTCTTTCTTTTATGGGCTCAATACTAGTGGTCAATTATGTCTGTAAAAGAACTGGCTGGCATTGCAGAGTTAATATTTTATATATTAAGGATTTTTTGCGTGGAGAAAGTGGCTGGCCTTACAATAATTTGTGCTGTGAATGTAACTTCGATATATATTGTGGGAATGTGCGACTCTCACATGTCACCAGCCATTGGTTTCTTTTTCATACTTTTCATATTGTGTTTGCAACATAGGATGCATTGGAGTAATAACTTTGTTTTGTTCCTTGAAATAGGTAGCCTTCTAAATGCAGCTACCTGCTCACAGAGGACATCCATCATATATACAGCTCATAAACAAATTGGAAACTGATTGTTAATTTTAAAAACTCTATTGGGGTGAACCTGCTTGTTTTGTTTTCTGTGTGCCAAAAATGTGCCTTGAATAATAAAAAAAGTGTCAATTACATTTTTATTTTTTAATGTGCACTGCTGGCTTTGCTTGCAATGCTTGTATACCAGTACCTTGCAAATAAAACACTGCCCTTTTTTCTGCCAAAACTGTCTCTATGCTCAATGCCTATCTTTTTTTTTTTTTTTTTAAGGAATGGTGTATGTGTAGTACTGCGTTTTATGTGTATTTCCCTGTCTCTTTTATCAAAAAATGCAGAGCTGTCTTAACATGATGTATATTGCGACACGGGTGATATGGACAAACTAATTCTGGTGGCTAGATAATTTGACAATACTTGTCATCAAAGTGTGCAGAACCCTTTATGTGATGATTTACTGTGTTCTACCTGTTTCACTCAAACTGGCTGGTGCATAGGTGTTGGCAACAACATAATCCTTGTAAAGGTATTTCTGGCGTTTTCTTTTCATGAAAGGGGGAAGTCCCACACAAACGTGTTTCTCATGCATAAACATTAAATGTGGCCTCAGAGACATATTTCACAGCGCTGCGGTTCCTTATCACGTCTCCTGTGTTGGAGTACATGTCAGGTTAAAAACTATGTAATAATACAAGCTTGGACAGTGCACTAAAAACAAATTTGTTTATGTATACTATTATATCAGTTTGAAACAGTCACCACCTATACAATACAAAGTAGCCCATGCACACATGGGCTGATATCGGGACTTCTCATCTCTCTTCTTTGCGCACCTTTATCTTCTTTACACAACATCCAAGTTAATGGATTTCCATGGTTGCTCACAAAATGGAAGGGCATGGTAATCCTTCAAGGCCTTCTTGATATTAAGGGCAGGCACTGCAGTACAACACACTGAGTGAGCAATCTCAGAGCTGTGTGCAGTTGCTTTTATAACTAAAGGCTAAGCAACGCAGCTTTAAAAACCCTGCCAACTTCATCAGAGTCAATTTACGGTGGCAAAAAGAATGTCAACTAAGGTGTAAAGAGCAACAATTGAATGTTGGAGTAAATTCACCTTGCTTGACAATTTGGGCTTCAGTCTTCAGGAGGACGGTCACAGCACTAATAGTAGTGTGCAGTTCATTGCACAAAAAAGAGATCAGACCTGGGAGCCCACAGGTAAAGGTACCTTGTAACAAGTCTTCTCACTGTTGCACAGTACTCTGCAGTCTCAGTGAGGCATAGCTGGATCATGTCATAGTGCAGGTATTGTTGTGTGCAACAAGACGAAACCTGTACCAGAAGGCCGAGGTAGTGGCAGTTCATATGCCCTGGGCCCACTGGGCTAGCTCGTGCAGTGATGCAGCCCAATAGAGACTGACAAGTCCATACACTGGACTTGTCAAAAACGACTTGTCTAGGAAGAAGACAAGCTGGTCAATGCTGGTAACTACATGCCAGGATTGCATGAGTGAAAAGCAAAAATAGCCTGCATGTTAAGTTTTCTTGAAGATATGCTTGCAAGTTGATTGTGTTAACACGGCGGCTGGTTTCACTGTAATGCTTGAGATGGACTTTGATGGACGATGGCATTACTAAAATTCAGCCACTCTGCAAAGAGACATTTCTTCAAATGTAAGGTGCTAGTATGAGCGCAAGTCCTATGCAGTGCAATTTCTAGCCGACTGTTCCTGAGCACTGCATCATGTAAGATGCCATGTGGCACCCTAGCTCTTTGCATGGCTGGGAAGTAGTAGTAGTAGTATAAGAACTGTCAAGCAGCCCAAACCCCAAAGCAGCTTCTTTCTTCTTGCATGTCTGCAGGCAGCAGGTCGCAATAAGTACAAGAGTTATGACTCCCCTTCTCTGAATGGAGGACTTAAGCCTGCCTAGCCTCTTGTTTGGTAAGAAATGCCTCCGCATGCCACGTCTTCATGAACGCAGAGCAGAGATTTCAATCTTTGTCAGCTGTTGCTGCAGAGTGGAGTCGCTTGGCCCCTTCGCACACTCCCTGCGGAAGATTCGTTGCACATCACCTGCACCACGCCCGAAATGATACTTGGCAATCTCGCAGTGGCATGCCCCTTGAACAGGAGCTGTAGCCCCGGCATTGCACCTAGCTGTTGTCAGGCGCGTTAGGACACACGGCAGCCTTCTTCTGGTCCCTCAGTGACAACAGTGGTGGCGGCAGCCATCCTGCGAGCCTCCATGGGGCTGCTGCGTTGAACCACCCCGTTGGAGGAAGGTGTGTCCGAGCCACGACCTTGAACTTGACGAAGCAGTCCCACATAACCTGGGCTGCAATGAGGACAAGGGAGATGCCAAGGTGAAAAAAGGCACACAATATGAAAGTGAAAGTGGGTACAAATAGCAGAGAGCAAAGATATAATGCACAGGACCAGACAATATATTAAAGTAACTCACAAGTGCCAGTGCCTGTCTGTACTTGCAAATGCTGACCAATTCAATCCTTCACTGCAGAAAGATGCTATTAAAGAATATAAACCAAACTAGTTCAACTGTAAGTGCACCAAGTCAAAATAGATTGGTAGGTGGCACAGCTATCAAAGAGAAAATGGACCACTTGTACTAAGAGTGAGGACTTAATGCGGAAAAAAAAAGAAATATAAAAGTGAAAAACTATCTGGCATTGCAGTTTTTAAGTATCAAAAGCAGCTCACCATGATGCCAAAGGTTGTCAACACCTTGCCCAGGCCATGTCAGTGCAATTTCGTTCTAAAATGTTCAGTTGAGTCCACGGTACAAAACACAGTGGCAGTGATAGCTGGCACATTATTGTGCACAGTAAGATGCCCATCGCTGTTTTGCGCGGTCTCAGTTGCAGAAAACATTCACAGCAATGTGCAATCAATCTACTTCAGAGAACCACGGCTTTAATATCGTACCATAGAACCATAACAAAATAAGTGCACAGAATATAATGAAACGTTTGCCAAATTTTAGGTAGATTTCGGGCATTAGCAAACAGATACCTATGTCTTCCATAGAGGTTTGAGAACTGCCTTATACAGCTTCACTGTCTTTGATAAGTTGCTTGAATTTGCATACATCTGTAAAGGATTTTTATTTTCAAGCACAAATGAGACGAGCTTGAGGTCCATAACTATTACAGTGCTGTACTACATATCTGTTCTGTACAGAAGGGGTGAAAAAAATCACGCAGATCCTGCACACTATGGATGTCAGCGAAGCTTTCTATGCTGTTTGCGTTGATTGACAATAATAGTGGTGATGTTGACAGTGAATGTTTAAGTTCTCCAGCATTTAGTGCAATACGAGAGTGGTGAGTTGATGTTAAATGTTACCTTGGGTGCACCACTGCTGTCTGCCTGCGTAGTACACAGAACGCACAGCGAGGTGTGTTTGCATTGTCGTTGCCTCACATGGCGCATGGCATCGTGGCAGAAGTGTTAAACATTATTTGAGTTATGGGGCTGTATGTGGCCAAAACCATGATCGGATTATGAGGCACATTGTAGTGGCAGACTCCGGATTAAGTTTGACCCCCTGGAGTTTTTTTAACATGCCCCTAAATCAAAGCACACGAGCGTGTTTGTATTTTGGCCCCGTCGAAATGCGGCTGCCACGGTAGGGATCGAACCCGCGACCTTGAGCAATGCAATAGCTGGAAAGCTACTGTGGTGGGCACAGAAGCGTTAATTTGATGTCCGGCCATTCCGTAGTGTCGCCTAAGCACTATGGTGCTTTAATTAATGTGGCTTTGCGTCTGCACGCCCTCTATCAGTTATCCGCTTGACAAATTTGCACAGTTTTTGACAAATTTGCAAATAACCACAACAGAAACCGCTGTTGTGTTTATAGTAGTAGCGTTTCCTTGTCTGCTTACGCCACCCTTTTCGCTCTTCCACCCTCGCCACCTGTATGGGAGTTGCGAGCAAAGAGTGGCAAGGCAGCCATTCACTCGTTTCGTGACTGCCTCAGTTCTACCCATTCTCTGCCTCCTCTCTACCATTCTATCTACCTCCCTTCTGGAGTGTTGCACATTAGTACAAACGTAAGTGCTGCAGTTTCTGCAATGCTATTATGGGGGGGTCACGGATAACTACAGCCGCCGGGAGGGCATTGTGGCGACGTCCAGGGAACTCCGCAGGGCATTGTGACAACTGTAGATGGAAAGGTCCAAACGAATTTCTCACGTCGTCTTTCCCATCTGCCACACTCCCGCCTTGTATATGCATGCTCTGATCCACCTCCCAATGTGGTGTGCAAGACAGCAACAGCAGCAGCAGCAGCAGTGGAAAAGTTAAAGGAAGAGGCAAAGAAAGCTTCGATTTAAAAACATATGTGGTGAAAAAGTGGCTGGAGCCATCACTGTGTACCATTCAGCCAATGCCCACTGCACCAGCTTGTCCAGCGCATCCGGAGTCGCCACCAGAGGTGCTACCAGGGTGTCACCGAGCATCAAAGCCAGGGGTAAAGCCCAGTCACAGCACCGAGCCTGCACGACAAGCACAACACGCTTGCAAAAAAAAAAAAAAAAAAAAAGGCTGACCAGGTTGGGAGCAACAGAAAATCACTGTAAGTTTACCATCATCATCATCATCATCATCATCATCAGCCTATATCTTTATGTGCACTGCAGGACGAAGGCCTCTCCCTGCGATCTCCAATTACCCCTGTCTTGCGCTAGCGTATTCCAACCTGCGCCTGCAAATTTACTAACTTCATCATCCCATCTGCTTTTCTGCCGACCTCGACTGCGCTTCCCTTCTCTTGGTATCCATTCTGTAACCCTAATGGTCCACCGGTTATCCATCCTACGCATTACATGGCCTGCCCAGCTCCATTTCTTCCGCTTAATGTCAACTAGATTATCGGCTATCCCCGTTTGTTCTCTGATCCACACCGCTCTCTTCCTGTCTCTTAACCCGAGATTCTTCGTTCCAAATTTACCATATTGTAGCATATATAACTCACCCAAGGCGAGTTGTGCATATGACTTACGTAATTAACTGATGACAGAAAAATCACAATCCCTGAGAAAGTGACCTGCCACAACTGTCAGCACTAAGCAAGACTTCTCGTTTTGTAGAGTAAGTCAACATCACGTTTACTGTTGCTCCCTGCTGAGGTGTGATGCAGCTTTACTGCAATATGGAACACATTTAGATAAACAGGTTTACAATTTTAGCCCCCTTCCCAGAGATAACAAACTAGATTGCAGTAGCCTGCTATATCTTGCGGCTTTTTAAGTGCTAGTAGCAAAAGTTTTCAGAGCGCCCATTAGGTGCTGCGCTGATTTCAAATGAAGCATGCTCATATAATTCACTTGTTCATGACTGTACAGAATGAAATGAATATAATGTGAGGGCCAAATTTTTAAGGTCTCTATTTTGGCAAATACCTACATGTACAGTATTACAATTGTAGTATAAGCTTATGCTACGTATAGTAACCACAGCCAAGGGCTTGAAAGATCCATTAGCTATGTGTGATCCATGGGCAGAGGAGTAGCGACACCTGCAGAAGCCTAAGCCTAATTCGTAAATCTGCTCTGGACCATGTCTGCAATGTTGTGCAGAACAAAAAGAAATTATTTATTTGTTTTACTGTGGTTATGAAAACAGCAGGAAGCATGCTACAGTATTCCGCTGGAAATTTACTAAAATTGAGAAAGAGAAAGAAAGGAAGAAAGAAAGAAAGAACTCTCACTACTAGGGAATTTCAGCATTGTAGCCTTCTTCGGGCAGTACGAGTTGTAGTTAGAGGGGTAAAGAAAAATACTAAAGCTCTTCATTGCACAGTGCAGCCCAGTTTTAACAATGACCCACATGTTTAATAATATACCATGTAGTGGGCAATGTGCATTGCTGCAACCACAATTTTGGTGCAGATGCAACAATAGAAAAAGATTGCGGCTGAAGCCATCTCACAATGACTGTCGATGATAATGCATTAGCATTGGATCAATATAGTAGCGACAAGATGTACTGCCACCGTCGAAACAAGTTATATGTGAGGTGTGTACAGCAGCGGGACTCCTCTTTCGCGCATATCTAAAAACACTTGGCGCCATCTAGAGCAACTGCTGCGAAGCCTGCGCGTGGCCTCCGAAACGCACGGCGCGCCAGTGCATGCGAACGATGAGAAACTCGTCGTGTGGCAACCAAGCTCCTCTCTCGTGCTTCATTCGAGACACGCTGCGCTATCTAGTAGCACTGCCGAGAAGTCCATGCGTGGCCTCCGAGATGAGAAGCATGGCGCGCCGGTGCCTGCAAATGTGAGAATTGTCCCCTAGCTTGCTGCACACTCTGTGGCACACACTCAGTGAACCAAGTTGGCGAGAGGTTCATTGAAAAGCGGCTACTATATACCACTATTGAGATATTAAAATACGGGCACATACCCAGTGACCCAAATTGGCATCAAAAAGGTTCATTGGAGACCAGCACAGATTGAGTGACACATATCCAATACTCCAAGTTGGCGTCAAAGAGTTTCTTTAAACATCGGTACCTACCCAGTCCCATGTCTAGGGTGACCCATGTCGGCGTGAAAGAGGTTCGTTGAAGAGCGGGGCACGTATGTCAAATTGCCAAGTGACCCAAGTTGTCCAGTGGTTGGTTTCGAACCTTGTTACTTCCTCACAGCAGCCCAATGTGCTACCCAATACACCACTGACTACCCAGTGACCCAGTTAGGTGGGAAAACGGTCACCGTAAAATACCGATCAAACGCCCCCACCCGTGCACCAAACATCAAACACCCCCCGCTCCCATAATCTGAGAATTTTGAGTTATCGTGCACTACCGAACAAGCCCCCCCCCCCCCCCCCTCCCTCCCCAATTCTCGGGCAACTCGTCCCGGAACTTTCGAAACCGAAATCGTGCCAGAAACCGTGCTTTTGGCTACGTTCTTGTCTAATCCAAAATCCAATCCAAGAACGGGCCACCTACACTGACGCTAGAAACCTTGACACTGGCGACACTTGCCATTTTATCATTGTTTTACAGTGCCAAACGTGGCTGTGACTTCGCGATATGCATTCACAGTGAAAAAGAAAATCGAAGTCATGGAATGGCATCGCCACAACGGAAAGAATGTGCACGCGACAGCTCGCCACTTCAGTCTAGATAGAAAGAGGATCTGTGAGTGGGAGAAGTATGAGACTTTGCTGCAGCAGAACTTTGGCAAGGCCAAGCTTCGGCGGAAGTTGAGCAATGGAGTGCCGGTGTTCAGCGAAGAAGTGGATGACGCTCTTTTTAAATTTCTCGAGCGAGAACGAATTGCAGGGCGTGCTGTTAGTAACAGACTTCTTTCTGAAGAAGCTGTTAAAATAGCGCACAGCTTGCAGTTGGGAAATTTTCTTGCATCCAGCCAATACATCAAGAGATGGAAACAGCGGTTCGGCGTTACAATGCGCCATACCACCAACGAAAGCCAGAAGACACCCGAAGATTTCACGGAGGGAGCAAAGGCTTTTCGATCTGCCGTGAATGCTCTCCGGATATGCCACGAGTACACCTTCTTCAACATTTCAAATATGGACCAGACGATGGTCAGAATGGACTCTCCGGCAAACAGGACGAACAACGTGGTCGGCGAGAGCACTGTGCGAATAGCGAACACTGGTTGCACCCGGAGGGGCTTCACGGTTGCATTGGCAGCAGGCGCAAGTGGACACAAGCTACCAGGTTTTGTAATTCTTAAGGAACCGAGCAGAAGAATTCCACCCAAGGCGTTCATGAGTCTTTGCATACCAGGTGAGTGATGACCGTTGTGCAAAAAGTTCTTTTCTGCTTGCTTTCAAAGCGGAGAGTAACGATAACGGAGATGGACGATCACAGTGATTTCCGCTAACTTATTTATTTTTATTTTTGTAGCAAATGTCCGCGTCACCGCATCAAAAAATAGATGGATGACATCGGACAAGCTGCAGGAGTGGCTCACCAGGGTGTGGGGGCCGAACAGCGATGATGTGCGGCGACTACTTGTGCTCGATCAGGCACCCATCCACAAAACGCAGGCAACAAAGGACGCCTTAGAGCAGCGCGACACCGACGTCATGTACGTGCCTGCAGGGTGCACAAGCCTACTGCAGCCAGCTGACGTGTTCTGGAATAGGCCACTTAAGGCCAACCTTCGCCGTATGCAGGAAAGGTTCATTAGAAAAGAGGAAAGAACGCCGAAAGGCAATTTACGAAAGCCGTCGCGACAGGATGCCCTTGACTTTATGTCAGAGGCATGGGCCGCTGTGGCATGTGTCAGAGGAATGGCCGGCATTGCTAATGCGCTCGACGGTGCCGAGGATGGTCAGCTGCATGACCAGCTTTGTGACATCGGTGCAGTGGCCCCAGAACTTCGCGAGGGCTTGCAGACAGAGTACCTAGGCCTCGTTTTCGGATCAGACTCTGAAGACTCATTTGACGGCTTCGAAAGTGATTAAATAAATGAATAATAAAGCGTTTTAGTTCTAGTGCACTTTGTGTGTGTCTTCCTTTTCTTTCGGTTCCGTTTTTTTTTCGACTATGCATTTTGTTTCTGGGGGGGGGGGGGGGGGTAGCATTTTTGGCCGCCATCTTGAATTTTGTGGCAGTACCGCACAAGGGCGCCCTCCCCATTCCCTGCATTATCCTCACGTCGACGGGGGGTGCTTGATCGGTATTTTACTGTAGATACAAAAATACATAGATAGATAGATAGCCCCTGAATAATGCGTGGAGTAAGTACCCAAAGAATGCTAACGCATTAAAAATCTTGCTCACCTGTCCCAGTATGTGTAGCAGGTGCCTGGCCTGGGCCTCCACTTGCGGTGAACCTCGGAGCTCGGCGGCGCTGGCTGCGTGCAGTCCCGCCTCATCCTCCTCGAGCCACCAGCTCTCTTCTGAGGTGCTCTCTGAATCGGCTGGCGAGCCACGTGTCACGCCCCCTTCCATGCCTCCGTTGCGAAGCTGTTGTCCCATGGAAGCAGGGGCCGTGGCTTCGTCATCTCCTGCCCCGCCAACTTGGCTGGCCCCAGCTGCTACTGTGACAGGACTGGCTGGCATCGGCCACTCAAAATCTGCATGCACCGCCTTGAGTGCCGAGACGAAGTCTTCCACCTTTGCAGCCCGCAGTCTGGAAACGACATGCCATTGCAAGGAGGCAGCAAGTGTTGCTATCGAGATATTAGAATACTGGTTCTCCTACTGCACTCATTTTATCGAGAGGCCACTTGAACAAACAGCATCAGAACCAAGAGAGCTTGGTCAATATTTATTTTTTCAGATTTATCTTCATAAGAACTTGCTGTATGCACTGTTTGGAGGAATGTGGTGACCTGTCTGGTGCCTTTTTGACTGACTGAGATGACAGCCTCCAAAAATCAGAATATACCGCCTTCAAGAGATATGCAATTTTCAGTTTCGATTTGCTCAGTAATCTCACCTTCTGGTGCTGAAAAAATTGTGAAATATTATCATGATTGTAATTTGTCACTCTAGCTATACAATGTTAACCTTTAGCGTCCATTTCAGAAGTATGTCGTGCATGTCGGTATACTAATGGCCATGGCCAACACAAGGCTAGTGCTGCTAAGTGCTCCAAGCACATTCTGGATCACAAAAATACGACCAACTTCACAAGGGTTCTGTTCACCTATGTCAAAATTCTAAGGTGTGCTTCAACATGCCAGCATGCCCCAGATAGAGTTGATTGGACTGTAGTGCTAACTCACCGTTCCTTCTCAAGGAAGCTCTGGAGTGGGAAGTCTAGGTGTGCTGCAAATGAACCAAGCTTGCGCAACTGTCCCGCTCCCAGCAGCTTGCGGGCATGCCGTGTCAGAATGACTTCCATGAACACTTGATTCACCGTGTCCTCATCTCTGAAAGAGACACACAAACATTTCTCAATGTTCTCTCGCAGATGACTTCAATGACCACTCGCTTCATTATGCGATTTCAAGCTAACAGTAAAGTTTTATCAAACTCAGCGCGGTGTTGTGAAAAATATCCAGAAAAGAATTAGACGCAGAATTTTAATGCACTCCACACTTAAAAAAGCAATTGCGCACAACGCAGTCACAAGGTGTAGCACACATACATTGCACCTGTTAATGTACAAACAATTTGGTGCAAAATTTGAATGCACTCAACACTTTAAAAGGGACCTGCGTACAACGCAGTCACAAGGTGTAATACACATACATTGCACCTGCTAATGTACAACGTTGCCCATTGTTAGGAGAAGCTGTTAGTGTATAAACCACATGAACTTTGTCATCGCCTACTTAAAAGTAACAGTGGGCAGAACACAAGGTTCATTTTTAGCCAATATGCAACTCACGTTGAAGGACCAGTCGAGGGTCGCGGAGGCGAGCAGTCTGCTTCAGGGTTGATGGCGCGCAAAAAGCGCACCAAGTCGCGTGCCAGAATCCAATGGGCACCATCGAGAGCAGCTCCCAGCAACAAAGTAGCATGCTGACGGCTAACGAGCGGCACTTCCAAGTTCTGCAGGACCTGCACCATGATATGGTATGCCTCAAGCTTTCAGATATAATTCTCTCCGACTTGTTAGGCAACATGGAACATTTGTTTAACACCTAAACACAATTCCACAACAAGAAAAATTAGAATATGTTCACCTTTATTTCTGGCCATTTAGAATACATTTGCATAAAGAAACCAAAAAACAATGAAACTTTATTTCAGCTAAAGCTTAATTATTATAGTTATTAATCAACTGATAGTTGGCTCGCTAATCTATCCACAACAAGAAACTCACTATAGCACATTAAAAAGGCCACTACAGGTTGTTCGATAAGTTTCCTGCACATATATTAAAATTTTGAGGCATCAAACTCAGCATAGCATATATGATACGTTGGTTGTTACCACAGCATTACCACAGACGAGGCCTTGAACACTATCTCTCACATAACAACTTCACTACTCAATATGCAGTGTACGTCAATGCACATTTTCTCCACAAGTATGAGAACTGTACATGAAGTGATGATATACCTGGGTGTGGTATGACTGCCACAATTCACATTTTGAAACTCATTTGCACGTAATAGCTGTAAAGAAATCCCTTTTCTTTTCTGCCGTCCCCAAACTTTTGCTCTTGGGCAGGACACAAACATTACTTGTGATAGAGTGTCTCTTCACAGCAACAAAAAGCTGCAGCTTCGCCTACAATGCAAAGCAGCAATGCGACAGCTGGCACTCTTTTCTGCATTATCGGTTGGAGTAAACATCTGTGGATGTTGGTGAGCAATCTCATTTTTGAGAAGAAGAAAAATTTAGCGACCCCTTCTGTGTACGAAAAATCCATCAGTGATTGTACTTATTTGCCTAAAAGGTCTAATTTCAATATACCGAAATTTCTATATAACGAAGCAAATTGTTGATTTTACTGACTTCGTTATAAAGAGGCTTAACTGTATTAGGCAAAGCTGTGATGCAGAATAATAAGAGAGACGTGAGGAAAGAGGACATGGAAAAAATATTATTTCGTGGTCCCACCGTATGAAGACTTCATGCGCAATTGCCATGGTCATGATCCTGTACAAGTGAGTTGCTGTCGAGAGAAGCCACCGCACTTTATGTGCCTGAGCCTGACATTTGGTAGAACCTGCAAGCTAGATGGATGCCGCGACTGTGTTTAATGCAAGCTCCAATAACACCATGGCTGCACTGTCTGCTGCTTCAGAACATAAGTCGCTTCTTGGAGTAATTCCAAAGAGATTCCTTCTTGATATCATTCGCAAATAAACGTGTGCAAATAGCAATTTTTGGGACTGAATCAAATATGAATTGAATACTGTCAACGTCGGAAAAAGCGGGAAATCCGAAAAAAACGAATGCATGCCTTTTACTGCCCCCAAGGGCTTAAATCGCCACATGCACGTCTGAAATATCTCTGAAAGCCTGCCAGTACACTTATTAGGCATATCGGCGCTCGTACTGTGACAGGAGACGGCGGATGCACGCATGTATAATTAAGGAATACATATTGTGTCCAGTGACAACTGCCCCTTCCCACTCATGGTGTTTCACCGCAATGCTTCGCGTAGGCTTCACCACGTAACACTGCTGTACTGAGGCAAAGCTGACTTTCACGTACCAGCATTATGCAACACGTCATGCTTTCCGAGCTTCGAAGGCATTGGCGAGGATTGCAAAGGCGGATTCGGCACCATTGTTAACAGCGGCAAACAGTTTCATTGCAAAACGTGGCACCAAACAGCAAGGAGCTTGGTAGCATACGTTGAAGTAGCTAGGCCTAGTGTTGCTGCGGTAATGGCTACAGCTGCCAGCGGATCTGCGTGCGAGAGCGCCTGTTTGAGGCTAGAAATAATCAAAATAGTGGCGGTGGTGGCTTCGATCAATGGCGTTTTCGGACCTGCAGTCCGAATGTTGAAGTTAGCGCATTGTGGTGTCGTCTCCCTTCTGTCCTCGTCCGCTGGCGCTAAATACGCTTTCGAAGTCAGTTTACCTACATGGCCAACAAATGGCAATGAAAGATCACATTTGATCGCACACAGTTGGTATTTCCAAGTATAGTGGAAACTCGATTATATGTACCACGGTTATGCGACGACTTGCATTTTACGACGAATTGGTTTGGTCCCAGCAAAACCCATATATAAATAATGTATTAATAACCTCAATTATACAACGCAATTTTGTGCCAACCCGTCTCGTACGACGCCTCTATAGTACCGTCCGTGAAAAAAAAAAGTTCTAAGCAGATGCAGGCTGGCACTTAAGCACACTGCAGGCGGCTGATAACGGGTGTGCAATACCGTATTTACCCAAATGTAACGCGACCACGATTATAATGCAAGAGGCGACTTTCCAGTCACGCAAAATAAACAAAATAAAGCCGCTAACGTAACGCGAAATGAATGGAAAAGAAATGGTACCTTTATTCAACTAATCGCAATTTGGTAACATCCTCTTCCTTCATCATCATTGTCTGAAGAGGAGACGGAGCTCTCCTTGAGCGGTCTTCTCGGGCGATCACTTTCGCGTGACTCAGCACAGAAAGCGTCCTCGACAAGTGTTTCTGGTGCTGTCCTAAGCTCGCAATCAGCGCCAAGAGAGCTGTCGGCAGTATACTTCGAGGGTGCCGGTACACTGTAGTGCCGGGACGAGCCGAGTCTCGCGAAAGCGAAACTATCTCCAAATGTGATCGCCCAAGAATTGTCATCTTCCGTGCCGTCGAGCTTGTTTGAAATTTTAAGTACTCCTTAAAAGACCGCACAATCATTTCATTTGGGGTAAGTATCAGGCCACTTCATGTAGTTGGAGCTTTACCGACTGGCCTCGCATTGAGAGTGGGCTTGCCACTGGTCCCGCCATCCGCAAATCGTAGACTCCTTGACGTCGATACCCCGAGCCGCGGCGGACTTTCCCAGCTCCACGGCCATCAAAATTGCTCGCCTCTCGAAGCGACCATCATACCGAATGCGCTGCACCTCCATAACGTCGCGAATGAACAGAGTCCGAACCGCAAAAGGCCGTAGAGTATAACAGCATCATAACCAGTCACAAGCACAGCGAAAACAGCGTTGATTCCAACCAAAAACGAGTTCTGACTTCGGTTGACTTGTCTACGGAGTGGATCGAGACGTAAAGTTACAGGTTGCCAACGTAATGCTAAAAATCACGGGATTTAGAATATTTGTATTAAAATGGTGAATTTTGCCGTTATTCGAATGTAACGCGAGGGTTGAGTTCAGGTAATGAAATTATGAAATGAAAAAACTTGCGTTACAATCGAATAAATACTCGAATAATCGAATCGAAATAATCGAATCGAAATTGAATCAACCTTCCTTACAAGCAGCGCAGGTTCGTGCCGCGGGCTTATTCAGGCGGTCTGTACCTGTTTTTCGTGCAAGACTGAGCGTCACTGCCGATACTCTTAGCCTTGTGATTATAAGATGCCCAGAGTATGCAACGGTTTTGCGTGGTCCCCTCAAAGTCGTATAATCGGGGTTCCACTGTATTTACAAATCATTTCAAAAATATTTGTACTCACGAATAGCGACTATTCGATTCAGAAAACCAAATCAAATAGGACCGTATTCAATTCATCATTTGAAAGCTTTAGATGTTCACACACCACTATTGGCAAAGCTTTAGCAGAGAAGTAAGAGATGCATGAAAGTACAAGGTGATCATGTAAAATGTTTCATCACTCTTAGACCATCGCATCACGCTGAGATAAGTGCAAGTCCTTTCATCTAAACGAACCCAATAAAATCAGATGCCGAGGTATTTGGCCCAGTGTGCAAGAAGTGCGAGCTGTACCAGTAAATAGGATGCGGCTGTGTCCAGCTGTCCTTGCAGCAGGCACTCCTGGAACAGGTCCTTGGGGTTTCCCACGGATGCAAACAAGTGAGGCCACAGGGCCAGCTCAGTTTTGCGGGCACACTGCACCACCGTCTGGAGGAACACCGGGAACTCGCGGATGAAGTCGATCACCCGCGGAAGCAGTGCATCTGCATACACAGAAGGAACTATAAGGTTCATTCGATTCGCCTGCACTTTGTGAACTAGTTCAGGAGGTGCTGAACCCTGCTATTTGTTTCACCAGTGAAGCATAGTGTCGTCTGCACATCGCCATGTGTTTGACATAGTGCAGGCTTCGTTTAGGATGAGTTCACAGCATTTCCTGCACTTGGGGGAGAGGTAGTGAGGGGCTTGAGCAAGAGGTGCTGGGCTGGTTCTGCACCAGCACGGAACTGGCACTGAACCACTATGAACCAGTTCACAAAGTGCAGGGCAAATAGAATGGACCCATTATTCTGGGTTCACTGCCATGACCTGCAAATGAAACATTAGACACAACATACCAGCACATTTTCATGTGCATTCTCTTTCACCACTGCTGCAGTGCTCCATTTGACACTTGACTGCCTTGCTACTCAATTGCAACCATTACCAGAACTCAGCATGCGACACCTGCACAGCATGCCGTGACATAGAACATTCGATTCTCGTAGTGCATAAAGGTGCCCAAGTTCAATACTCGCTGATGCGCTCCTCTTAACGTACTTATAACAATGCTCATCGTAAGTAACCTAAAATTGTTTGTTTTCGTCCGCATCAATATTAACGATTATCAGCACATATGAAAATGAATACAAGAACAGGAAAACGCAAAACAGGCACTGAACACCTTTTAACTTGCCCACTTTATGACCCCAACTAAGATTAAAAGCCACCCTTAAAAGCCACCCCCGAAAACAAAGAGCAGGAAAAGAAGCACAGTCCAAAGCTGTGCCGTTACATTTTGTATCATGCAGAACAAAGCACAGTAAAATCTCATTGTTTCAGAAGATTGGATAATTCTAACTCATTTTCTGGTGTACGCAAGCGTATGCATTATTTAAGGGCATCAAAGTTTCATTAATTTGGGTACAAAAGTGGCAAACAAGTACAACACAACAAAGCAAAAGTGGTGCGGGTGGTGCTAGCATCCAACTTTAATGAAATTGAAAAGTGCGCATTACCAAAGAGATCTGAAGGAACTGTACGGATATAATACCATGAAGGAAGGAAACGAAAGATCTGTGCTTTCCTATTGCACTTAGTGTTGCATATGCCTTTAGGAGTGCATGGCTGCGGTGATAGCAACACCAGATTAATCTGCAGTGATTGTGGTGAGCACTAGTTTTGTTTTGATTCAGTGCAAGCCGTGCGATGTCACAAACACTGCAGAAGTCATCAAGGATGAAAAGCAATTCTACTGTTGCTCATGCACTGGCATCAAACCTGCCAACCTGTTCACCAGCGAAAAAATATCCTGACTGCATGCATGACTGAAAATGATTTTATGTCAATGACCAAATTTTTGGACAGGCAATTTTTCGGACAAGCACGATAATTCAAATGCCTTCGCGGCACTGCCATGTACCCCATAGAGCCAGAGTGCAAGGACGTTTGAAATTTCGGATGCTGAAACCCTTTGCCGTACGATTTTCCTTACTTTTTGCTGTGACCGCAAGTCTGAAATAGCATTAATCGAAGCAACCACCGCCACCGTTTCGATTATCTCACATCCTTCAAATAGCGCTCTCCCACGCCACTGTGGCCACTGTGGCACAGTGGCCACAGATGTAGCCACTGTGGCAACGCTAGGCCTAGCTACTTTGACGCTCGCTACCAAGCTTCCTGCTCCTCGGTGCCGTGCTTTTAATTTAGAAGATTCGCCGCTGTTAACAATGGTGCCGACTCAGCCTTTGTCATTCATACTGATGGCTTCAAAGTGCACAACACGGCAAGGGTGAAACATTGCATAATACCCACTCCCAAAAGTCAGTTTCACCGTAATACAGCGGTTTTACGCGGTCAAGCATATGCAGTGCATTTTGGTGAAGCATACCAAGAGTGGAAATGGGCCACCGTCACGGGACCACAGTACACATTCCTTAATTATAAACGTGTGCACCCGCCGTCTCTCATCACAGTACCAATACATCATACAGTACAGTACAGTACCAATACAGTACCAATACTCATCAATACACCGGAAGTGGCAGGCCTTCAGAGCCATTTCAGACATGCTTGTGACGATTTGAGCCCTCGAGGGCAAAAAAAAAAAAAGGCATGCGTTCAATTTTTCGAACTGCCTGATTTTTCTCATGTTTTTTCAGTCCCTAGAGATTTAAAAAACACCAGACATTGACCGCGTGCTTAAATGAATATGCGTGTCTCGTGCTGCTAACAGACTGCAAAGGAAGTTCCTTGCAAGGCCCCTACCGCTGTGAGCACATACCCATCATGAGAAGAATTGGAGCTTCCATACCGATTTCCATACCGATAAAGCATGTGAACACAGTGACCATTTGCTGATTGTTTTCTTGGTCCATTCGATAATTTGACATTCTGTTAATTGAAACACTTTTTTTTTAGTCCCACGAAATCCAAAATAAGACTCTAACTGCAGCTCAATCTTTAACGTTATTCAGTCAATGACGTCCCTTACCTGGAATGGGCTCGGACGACATGGCCTCTTCTTCAAGCACCTCGTGCAGCAGCAACTCCAGCGAGTGGTGGAAGTAGGGCAGCTCGGTGCAGCTGCGTGCTATCTCCCACGCGTGGTAGCCCAGGCTGTAGCAAGGTGCCAGAAGGGCTCACACTGTCATCATTCCTCTTAAAATGCCGGTATTATCACAGAAAGC
Source organism: Dermacentor silvarum (assembly GCF_013339745.2). Classification (NCBI taxonomy): domain Eukaryota; kingdom Metazoa; phylum Arthropoda; class Arachnida; order Ixodida; family Ixodidae; genus Dermacentor; species Dermacentor silvarum. The sequence goes on from NC_051164.1 coordinate 76,185,651, forward strand.
TTAGTATTGGCTATGCTGCTTTGCAATTCAAATCCCAAGGCTGTCCCCGTTATGACAATGGGCGACACAGTTTCACAGACACCGCAAAGCACGAATGAAATAAATGATTGAATATTTCATTTCATACCCAGAGCAAACACAGTCGAACCCAGGTATATCGAACCTCAAGGGGATCACAAAAAAGTTCGGTATACAGGTATTTCTATATATAAAACAAAACGTTTATACAAAAATTTTCAGGGGGATTTTACTTCGTTATACCCAATAATTCGTTATATGTGGGTTCGATACATCCGGGTTCGACTGCACTACCATACCTGCACAATCGTCACGACACCTTCCTTTTGTTGTTTTTTAGGCAAGAGTGTTAAGGGCCCCATGTCGCAGAAAATCTGCCGTCGGTGTCAGCGTGTGCACCGGCGTCCGCAGCAGAGAAAATCACCCCAAACCACCCCGACCATGCAGGCCCTCCACATGGCGCAGAGGCATTAGTGAACTAATTGAATTTCTCAAAGTAAAATCTGTCAGAAAAATCGTAAAGCACGACTTAACCACAACCTACAGACGTGACAGCGTCGGATTGTAATTTGAATATACGAGAAAACATAATTCTGTTACGAGGAAACTCAAACACCGAACCCCTTTTCTAGCATTTCTACCATTCATACAACGGTGCGCCAAGGCAGGTTACTTGCAGAAACACCATCCAGATGGCACTTGCTTCCTCGGCAGTGTAAAACGGCAGCGGCGCGCAGAGGCGAAGGTGGAGAAAAAAGAAAGCCGTAGTTGCCGGGAAGCCTGACAAGCATTCAGGGATCTTTGAATGCTGTCGCGTTCCACTCTTGAAGGTGAAGCTTAAGCGACCTCCAATTTTTTTTTAACAGCAAAGCTGTTTAAGCCAGCCGTAATTTGTGGTGCATAGCCGTGGTAGCCATGGCAACCAGGAGAAAAAGAAAGAGGAGGAGACCGCGTGCATGCGCATGCGCACGCGGTCTCCTCCTCACCAGCTTTCTGCCTTCCCGACCCCTGCCTCTCTTCTCTCCATGGCACGCTGAGCCAGGAGAAAAAAAAAAGGCGAAAGCTTGCACTAGGCCGCGCAGAGCTCAAGACACAGCGAAGCTGGTCGATTGATATCGAGCAGCTAGCCTCCAACGCATTCAGCGTCGGCAAGCAGCAGCGTTCTTGGCACTGTGCCAACCTTGGTTAACCTGCCTGCATTTGTGGCATGCCAGGAACGCTGTCGCTCGTAGGCGCCGACGTGTCTAGCGCTAGACACGCGAAATGTCGCCAACACGTTCGGCGTCGGCAAGCCACAGCGTTCTTGGCACTGTACCAAACTTGTTAGCCTGCCTGCGTTTGTGGCACGCCAGGAGCGTTGTCACCCGTAGGTGCCCACGCGTCCAGCGCCAGTCACGCGAAATGTCGCGAAAGTGAAGGTACCTCCAAAAATGATCGCTCGAGAATACCTTCCTACATGCGTAGTTAAGTTAAACCAAGTTAAGACCTAGCAGCAACCAAGTTCATACCTAGCAGTAGCAGCCAGTAAGCTTCGCTGTGCCTAAGCTTCGCGCGACCGAGTGCAAGCTTGCCCGATTTTTCCTCTTTCTTTTTTTTTTTTAATGTAACTATATACTAGCTTACAAAAGCACTTCTTGTAGCATTTGTAAACATGCTCCAAATAAAATGCAAGTTGCATGCAATAGCAATAGTTGCATGCATTACAAGGTTTGCTATATTTAAAAACAGTGTGAATGCGACACTTATAAAGAGACAGGTAATTACAAGCAATGCAACAACACATTTACAGCAGCAACCAAAAGGTATATACTTCCACTTTTGCAGATGACGATTTCATTCACAACTGCTTAAAAAAAAAAAAAAAAACTAAATAGCAGTTTGTCTTTCACAGAGTTGGCAGGGCAGCTGCAAACACCTTAGAGACACCAATGACTTTGTGTAGCACCTTTTATTATTTATTAGCGGTGTGCGAATATCAAAACTTTTGAATATGAATAGAATAAAGATACGCCCATGCATTTATCAGAAAGATTTGTTATTTTAACATGTTGGAACATTGTAATTACATTGCCAACGGTAAAAATTTAGACTAGTAAGCCGTTATATATATATAAGATTGTGTATTTGACTCATGTTAACTTGGGAAATTGAGCAATTCCCAAATATTTATTCTTTGCTGCCAGTTCAAAAACAATTCTTGCTCACTAATGTACCAACTACTGAGGTACCTGGGAAAACCTAGATAGAGAAGCATGTATGCACTCACTTGCGGCAAAGCAGCTGGCGCAGAATTAGGTGCAAGTAGACTTGACTCTGAAAGGTAATGACAGCAACATTTTGACAAGACAGCCATTATGCTAGGCGGCAACCACTCTCAATGTGAATAGAATTGGTGACGAAACGTTTGCATTAAGATAGCTACCAGTGCGCTTATACTGTGCTTATTTCACGCACAAAATGGGGATGCAGATTACATGCGAACTTTGCCCTGCAATGCAACTTCACGACACATTACTCTGCACTGCTGTAAAGCCACAACGTGCTTCTGCAGTAAGCAGCGATTAAAGTGGCAATGACTGAAAACCGAGAAGAGAAAAAAAGTGTTTATTTATGGCTTGGTCACTGCTGGGACTGCAGCTGTACAAACTGTACTGTGCCATTCACTCCATCGACAGTCTAAAAAGCGTACAGTGCTCAATGATTGAAAAGCAATGCTGGAGCATGTGGCTGCTAGCCCTTTTTTGCACCACCGGTGGCCACTGGGGCTATCGAGCTGAAGCATTTTTGTATCACACGAAAGCAAGAACCTTTTTGATGCATCGTGACTGCATTTTGCTCCGCCAGCGATCACCCAGCGCTCACCGGTGGTGCAAAAGATGCCGGCCACTATGCGGTCGCAGCATCACGTTTTAATTGCTAAGCACTGTACATAGCCCAATCTGACTGGTCACCGGCAATTGGTCACATCATGTTTTTGGCTGAATGTATATCTGGCCAAGTTCAAAATGCAGCTGTAGTAGACACACCACTCAACCGCCACACCAGGCATAAATTTACTATTTCCCACTTGTCAACACATACTAATGCTGCTTGTCAAATGGTGACTATGACTGCAAGATTTATGACAGCTAGCAAGTCATGACCAGCACGACTTTAATGGGAACATAGCCTTCTAGAAAATCATACACTTTAGACACTGAAAGAAAAAGTGTTATGATCGTTGATTTTTATTCAAGTCACTCAGCAAACTTCACTTGCATCAAAGGTTTGAAAACAATGGCACTGTTAAATGCTGAACTTACCGACTTGGAGACAACGCAAAGGGGGAATGGATCACTACCACATAGTGACGTGTCACTTTCTGCACCCAGAACCACAGCCTCCTCAAAGAGCACGGCTGAAAGGGAGAGGAAATGGTTGTATTCAACATAGCTAATGAAGCAAATACATATGCATGTGAACAACATATGCATCAACATATGCATACATTCAACACATGCAACAATGAAGCAAATATGTTTTCATGATGGAGCAGATAAAATTAAACTTTCTGATAAGCTACTAATTATGTAGGAAAATTCAAGGGAGTCTGTTACAGCAGGTTTAAGGCATAGCCCATATAATACAGTCAAGCGTCGGCATAATGAAGTCGCATCCGACTTGGAAACACCTGTCACTATATCTGATGGTTAGTATAAGCATATATTCGTTAGGTGCTAATACTGATGGGAAAAATGTTGGATTTATTTTGGTATAATTAAAATTCATAATATCCATGTTCGTTATGTCGAGATTCGACTGTAGTATTCGGATAGTGATTACAACAAAGATATGGCATGAAGATATGGCCTGGAGAAAATTTTTTTTGTTGTGGAGAAGCCCGCATAACACATCACATCGACCACTTTTTTCATATAATGTTGAGGAGATGCTGCAGTCGCACTTGCGCCTTAATTGCTAGTTAGGCATTCCCTTTAAGAGTGGACCATTCTGTACATCAACTACAGTCCCTAAAAAAACGGCTCTTTGTAATAAGAAATAAACAAAAGAAACCAAGGAGCATCACAAGAGTGAAAGTACGCAGAGCTTGATAAAATGCAAGGTGCCGCGGAGGCACCTTGCTAGAGCATTCCAAACAAACCCGATGGTTGCCTTGCTTAATTTCGTCTTACAGTGAAGTCCTCTGCTGTCAAATCTACATCAAAGGCACTACCTGCATTCTCCTGCTTACCGAGGGGGTAGATATGGACGGCGATAGGCAACATGATACGCTTGGCCATGAAAGCATGCTTAGCGCCAGCAGTGTCACCTGGCAGGAACAGTGGCAGCCATACCTGTTTAAGAAGATGGGGAAAAAAAAAATCAGCGTGGTTCGGCCACCTAAATGGTTAGGGCTTTACAATGTTCCACAGTATCGTATTGCAATGAACAATATACAGTAGAATCCGCTGATAGGTTCCTCGTTTATAGGTTTTCCCGTGTATAATGTCGCCAAACACGGGTCTCAGCAATACTTTCATAGAAACCAATATATTGGAATCCCCTTTGATAGGTCATCATTCCCGCAACATTCCCACGTTATACGTTGCGACTTTGGCGTATAATTACAAGAGAATATCAAGTGTATCGTCTACAACTTAAAAATATTAAATAAAAACGTCAACCGCACTAGACACCCTAGCTTTGCACTTCCGACCACCACCAACGTGCATATTTGATGCATCCCAGCTGTGGCAGTGTGGTCTTGGCAGAAATATTGAACAGCTTACAGCGTGCTGTTCGATATTCAGGTTCGGCCCACACAACCGCGTGCCAATATCACCACAGAATCGAGCAAAAATAGTGAGATGTTGGTTTTAATATGTTGCTGGCGCCTCCTCGAATCCAAAACAAGCAAAGCGTAATCAATCTAGTAGTTGCTGACCATGCAAAAACTGCAGGGCAAGCCAAGCCAAGTCGCATTGTGTTGAAAGGCTGCATCGGCTACATTTGCTGTTTCTCATGCGAGTTCCGCGTGTGCAGCGTTTGCTCATTTACCTGCTAAATAGCAAAACGGTCCTGGCAATTTCTTCAAGCAGTTTCAAGAGGCAGCAACTCGAATTGCAATGTATGCACAGACGAGGGCGGTGATTAAGTGAGGCAAGTCCTAAACAACAACTGTCGCGAAGAAATCCCTAATCATTCAACTATCGCTGCTCAGTCAACTTCTGTTATGTTGCCATGGGATGAAAATTCAGTGCACGCATTGACTACACTTATCGCGACAGCACAATAAAGGTTGAAATACAAACTGGTCAAGTCAAAAGCAAGTGTATGAGCGCGCAGCAGTGCGTTGATAAACTTGGGCCATATTCTCGGACGATCACTTTCAAGGATAGTTTAATTCGTAGCGCTGGACGCGTCGATGGGCAAAAGCAATCCTGGCACTGTGATAAGATAGCGTGCTTGGCACTGTGCCATGACTGCCGTCACTCGTAGATGCCCATGCATCTGGCACTATAGTCTTGCGAAATTTCGCAAATGTAAAGGTATTTTTTTGACGAATCCGATACTTCGAACTCCTGGTTATTCGAACTTTCAGGCGGTGCTGTCAAGTCCTCATTAGCTGTCGGCGACTGTAAATCCTTTAGAGGCTGAGCCGTACATAATGTCTTTGTTTTAATGTTTAACTGCATAATTGCATTAATTTGGGAGCATGTTCACGTAATATGTTTCTCGGGCATTATGTTTTTTTCTGGCGGTCCCGTGGAAACTGTAATAGAAGGGCTCTACTGTAATGCAATCACAAACATTGTGCGGGGTTTTAATTTTTCAGGGTCTGAAATAAAAAGGAAATATGAACACAGTGCAACATTACACCATTTATGCAGTGAACTGACATAAACTGATCTGTTCAAGACTGTGTACAGCCACCACACTTCTCTGAATTCGAAACAGTACTGAAGGAAATATGCAACACGACAGACACTTAACGAGTATGAGAAACTAAGGAGTGAACTCTAACATCTTATGCAATAAATTCTTCAATACCAGTTGGGTGTTCTCTTTTATATTGTCAAGTCTTGTAATGTAATCACAGTCAAAGTCTTTACGTAGAAACAAAAGGCACAATTGCTTGCACAGGTGCCTGCAAGCTGTTGGTTCAGTTTTCCCATAGTGCATCCCACGCCCTCTTAATGCACGTGAACAGCACAACCTAGCACAGAAGCTGTTTTAACATTACGGTGCTTGCCCCTATTTGTAAACAGTGAGAGCCGAGCAAGGTTGCCTTGTAGGTTAAATGTTTCTCTTAAGGTTCATATCTTGGAAGAACTTCTATCAAGAGCAGAGGATACACTTGCCTAAAGCATGGCACTGGTCATACCTGCATGCCGTGGACACCACACGCAATCCATAGTGCTTGAGTCAGGTGCGGCATTCGAGATTCAGGGCAGCTCTCAGCTACCCAGACCTGGAAAAGCCCAGAGTGGAAAACGTAAGTCTAGCCCGATCCAATTTCTTGTACCGTGAGCAGGACCATAAAGAGTGAAAAGACTCATTAAAATAAAATGGTCAACAAAACCAAAAGTTGCAAGAGCTAGTAGAAGCACAGAAGAATATGAGGCCTTCTTATCTGCGGAGGGATGACATTTCCAAGTCTTTGCCGATGTATGAGATAAAAACTGAAGACAATAAAACTATCGGCAACTAGCAACCTCTGCATGTAACCTTCTGTGTTCTATCAAGAGAACCACTAGCTGTCAGGCAAGGAAGTCTACTCATTTCGGGCAACATTCACAAAGGCCGCATGCTTCACTTTCACACGGTGCGGGACAGTTAAGCCACAGCTGATATGAGATGCGTTCCTCAGTACAGTGAACTTGGCAACCATTCATTCATACATGTAATCTAGTGCACGATCATGTCCTGACAAAAGGGTGTAACAGCTGTGGCAAATGAAAACTAAAGAGAAATAGCTTTTTCCCTGTCACAACTCTACATGTCTGGTCACCCTACAGCAACAATGCATCTTGCACCAAATTTACACCATGAACGCCTACACCTCACCCTCTCGACGCAAAAGGCGAGCACAGTTGGGGCACTCCACTGGCGTAGTAGTGGCGGTGGTGCCCCTCGGGGTGGGGCTAGTGGGGGCGGGGCAGAGGCAGGGTCCTGCTGTAGCAGCACCAACCGCCCAGCCACATTGAGCAGCACAGCTAGCTTGGACGAAGGGCCTCCACGTGCCCCACCCAGCTGCACCAGGGTGGCCGACACCACACACAGTGGGTGTGGCACCAGGGCAGACAGGTCCAGCTCTTGCAGGCGTTCCAGGCCTGCAGTATGTGCACAGACGAAGAGGAGGCAATAGAGGAGTATGCCAAGATAATTAAGCAGCAGCAGACGAAGACATAGAAAAAATCAGATGGCTAAATTGGCAAGGAACATTCTCATTAGGCTAATTGGTATGGCTGTGACATTTACGCACATGTGATGCAACCATAATTTAAATGCCGGAGCTCATCTGACGCCTCAAAGACAAAAACAAGCACACTAAAGCAATTAAAGTGCAACCTGATTTCATGTAAAGCAACCAAAGTACGCACCTGCACCTTTCAATAAAACACCCTCTGTAAACTTCGTCTTAGCCCCGTCATCAATACCCTTCGGCATGGCACAACCTGACTAAGAAATAAGGTTTGTGACCAACGTGACCTGCTGCTGCAACAGATGTCTGCTGCGAGTTCTTTCCTATGCTGACTTTTTTGTCTTGTGTCATTCATTGCATAAACTAACAGATTTGTTCAGATCTCTCACCACTGTGGCTGATGCGATGGAGTGCCAGGCGGCTGTTGGAGGCAAACACGAGCAGACGGTCTTCAGAGAGTGCAAGCTGCAGCACCTGAGCGTCCACACGTAGCACTCGCACAAAGATGTCATCCAGTTTTGAGGATCGCGGGTACAGGCGCACCTGCAGGCACCGAAGGATAGACACTCATAATGCTGTTCATGAAGGCGGCGATAGAGCACTGCTGTTATCCAAATGCACATGCACAAGAGTTGTGCAAGGGCAGCAGCATGGTGTAACGAACATTGGCCACCAGGTCTCAGAGAGCAATGTGGATTTCACTGCACTGCACTGCTGGTGCCTGCCCCAGCCATGTGAGCATGTTTTGATTAAGTCTGATGATGACTACACGCCATTGTTAAACCAAAGAGGAACTGAAAAAAAAAAAGCTACACAGCCTGGGAAAGTTGAAACCAATGCAGAAATTTAGACACTAAACGTCACATAGATATGTACCTCTCAATATCCACATAGACAAGAATCAGTGGATAGACATCAAGGAATATTGCCATTTCCTTGCCAATCCCAGAAAAGGAACTGAGAGCAAAAGAATAAAAAAATTACACCATCTTCCCGTTGGGGAACCCTGAGTAGTATGCGAAGCAGCCATGGGGTCGACTCAAGGTAGTTTTATCAGCTGTTTTGTATAAACTTGGACATGCAGCAGCACCAGCAACGTGCAGAACTGTTGTCGACGCCATCGGTGTTTTGCCCGCGTTCGCACCGAATGCGTGCAGCGTTGGTGACTGTTGCCGGTGCCTCTGGGGCGCCTACCGTCGTGCCTCTAACCTAAGCTGCTTCGCATTATAGCACGCGGAGCCGCAGCTGTTGCCATTCGTTGCGCAATCCGGAGAGGAGAGGAGCATCGGAGAGGAGAGGAGGAATGCCAAGAGGAGAGAAAGATGAAACAAGGAGAGGAGGGGGAGGAGAGATGTAACAAGGAGAGGAGGGGGAGGAGGATGTGCATGCGCAGTAGAGGTGTGGACGCCGCACGGCAGATGGATGGAGGGAGGGACGGAGGGAGGGAGGGAGGGAGTGACATAGCCCCGACCATAAGATGCTTCGCATCTAATATGGACCACCTTTCTTTGCAGCCTCAAAGACGCCTTGGAACAAGTATGGTGTCTCCCAGTAATATTTCCCCAAAATAATTTTTCAAACAGACCTAGTGCGAACGTAGATAGTAGGAGTGCAGTATTTACCTTTCCCATTCACATTCAACGTCCTCCGTTTCAAAGGAGTGTGGTGGTGACCGTGCACCACCTACACCACTACGTTACCTGGCTTCAATTTTGTGTTTCTTCTTTCAGTGGAAATTCACGGGTACTGTTGGCAACACATGCTCCCTTTAAACAAATGACCCCTTTAATTGATGGCTCTAGACCTATTAGGTAAAGTGGGCATGAAGAAGGGGAAGATGAGATTCATGCTTTGACAAGTGAGAGTTGCTGAGAGGGTGCAAGTAAGAACCTGACTGTCTAAATGGTTGTCACCTGTGATGAAAGACCTGTGAGGAAAAGCCTGTGACGGTTGACACACCATGTACACTGACCTTAACTATATAGTACAGAAATGTACCAGCCGTAAGTCCCAAAAACTACGACAGCAATAATGACACTTTCCAGTTAGCAATGTTGAAAGGGTGCATGCCGTAATAATTTTTACATTGAAAACAAAAATGCAAGCGCAACCCAACTACAGCTGAACCTCGCAATAAGGAAATCGATGAAGTGAAAAACTTTGCTTTCGCGGGAATCTTGTTGTTGCGAAATGAGACAGCACAGAAAAGGAATGCGTCACAAAACTACACTTTACTGTCAAAATTCTGTCTATAGGCTATAGACCTGCACTGCCAACAGCACACAGTGTTCCCCATGCGTCGGTCAGCGAAGGTGGTACTGCCATGGAGTGGTAAACTCAGTCGATCACTTTCAGAGATATGATCACTTTCGCAAGATTTTCCATAACTCGGCACCGGACTTAAAGCAACAGCGTTCTAGACACGCAGCAACGTTCCTCCAGCACACGCTGTTACCCGTAGACGCCGACGTGTCCAGTCCCAAGTGCGAATGTGATCGTAACGCATATCCCCGAAAGCGATTGACCGAGAATGCGGCTCCTTCACGCAAATCTACATCCAGCGATGCCAAACGATGCCTGTTGGGTAGTACCACAACCAGCAATTTTGAAGCAAGGGACACTTATTCTCACATGATCGCTCAATTATGGCTGGATGCATGGCAGCCCATGCTACGGCTGCCATCTCAAGCGCCATAAACAAGTCCACGTCAGTGGGACGTGGATATCTTTGTTTCTGCTGCAATTTCCTCTCCGAGCTGCAGATTATGCACTGTGCTAGGTACACAAGAACTGTCGTCAAATGTCAGTAGAGTCATGTGGCCGTGCCATTCAATCACCAAACAAGATGGCGGCCATGACTTGTTTGCTTTTGGAGCGTGGTTGTTTTGTAATAAAAAATGGCAGCACCCATGCAAGCGAAGTACGGTGGTAATTTACACAATTTAAGAGCAAAGCAAAATTATTTGAGCACTTTCTGGAGTCTATTAGTCTTGCACAGGCGGGTAATATATTGGGCAACATTCCGGCCAATTTCATTGATGCAAGATTGCAGTTTGACATTTCGTTGTCAAGAGGTAGAAATGAATTGAATCTTATGGGCCTTTGCCAGGGATACGAAAATATTTTGTTGTTGCGAGAATTTTGTTGTCGCGGAACTTCATTATCGTAGGTTTTGGCTGTAGTCTAGTTTATGTTCAGGAATGCTGAAGGCACATCCGCTAGCAGTTTTAAATGAGTAATGGCACAGGGTGCTACCAGGATGAAACACACCTCATCAGAACCGTCGCGGAGGTTGATGCAGCCAAGCACGACGAGCGACTCCCACCAGAGAATGCCACCAGTCACCACGAAGTCTTGCTCCTAAATCAGATGTCAAAAATGACACTGCATGTTAGACACCAAAGGGAGTGGCTAAGTGTAGATAAAGATTATGCTCATGAAAAGTCACTTGGTGCTTGTTCTCCTCCAAGAGAGGACTTAGTTGCGGAGAAAATTGCAATCGAAGTATGTACCTTCAGTTTTAATAGCCCACAAATAAGAAAAGCCACAAACTGTTTCTAACTGCCCTTACTTCCATCTCCATGGAGCATATAAAAAGCAGCCCTAAAAACTAACCCTTTAGAACCATGGCGCCATGACAACTTGTCTTGTTGAAGAGAATAGCACAGTACAGTGCCAAATGCTGTTTTCAGAGCTACTCTAGCATTGCTGTAATGTCGCATGCTTCTGGTGTTAGATGCAAAGATTCACGATACTAATGGAGACATAGAGTCAGTTCCAAGAGTAGTCTGCTTATGTACCAATAAAAAAAAAAAATAAAGAAAGCACATGCCACAGTTTTAAAAGCTTGATTAAGCTTCCCTTGTGATCCCCCTTGTACAAATCAATGGCATTTGGTTAACTATAAACTATGGTTGTCACTACCTAAACACAGTCTGGTGATCACAACATGCTTGTATCTTTCGCAATAACTCCAATTAAACAGTTTTTTAAACAGATCATGCTTTAATGTAGAATAACATACTGCCCAGGGACACATGCATTGGTACACCTGTGCTGCTTCTTGGCTGACACCAGCTGTATTTTCCATCCCGGTGCCACATTACTGTGAGACATTACTGTGAAACATAGTGTACTACACTATGCGTTTTTTTTTTTTTTATCTTCAACAGATTTTGTTTAAAAGTTGCATAGAGCATAAGCTCAATTTGGCCTATTCAGGATTACCTGAAGAAGTGGATGTTACTTGTATGACAAGTATCAAAGTTTAGTAACTACCAACTTCTTATTTATTGACTTCAGGACACATGTTGCAATGCTATATTGAAGCCGAGCAGTAGTGACGTCATGTCTACTTAGCAGAAATCCTAAGACTAGCACCATTTTTTATACGTTCGTCCTCAAGATATGTTGTGAAAGACACTACAGTCAACCTGTAGCAACAATGCATTTTTTAAGAACATTTTGGGGACAGATATCTGAAAACTAATACACAGCAGTGTATGCTATCCACGGACTGTGTTTTTTCACCAAGCCCGAAGGGTGGTTCAGGACCGCTTTAAGCCAACATGACTTTAACACAGCTTTGCTTTAGTTTTGCAATTTCAGCATGTAAAGAGAATAATTTAAAACTTAATCAGCTCCTTTTAGGTGACTAGCCAAATTATTGTGGACATTTTTTGTGCTGCTAACGTCTGCTAGCCACATAGTCTAGCTGTGAAAGTAGCAAGAACCTAGATATCACAGTTCTTTTTTGCAAGTGTTCCACATAAGAAAGGACACCCAGCATACACATACACAGAGATGTCCCAGCGGGAATGCTTACCTGGGTTTCATTGCCAAAGAACTTCCATTTGTTATGTGCTAACGAGCAATGGGCAAAACCTCCTCGGCCAGCCACTGCAACATGGTGGCAGCCAGCATCTATTGCAGAATACTGCGAGGTACACAGAAAGAAAAAAAAAGAAAAAAGGTAAATTTCCTGAGCATCCTACCAGATAAATTCGAAACTCATAGCGTTTCCTTCACCTCCTTGTGGTCAGCCTTACAGGAGAACTAAAAAAAAGATATAATATCTAAATACTGATCACACTTTTCTTTCTTTTGCTGAAATATTGATCATGTATCATCAGCTGCGTATCGGCATATACAGTGGCATAGTAATAGCCATACTAGCATAATAACTGACTCTACCATCATGAATGGAAATTTTATCTATTAGGACTGAATGACCAACACAACTGCGGCTATGTAGAAGCCATTGGAGGCCATGCCGTAATCATCCTCCCATTCGCGTTGGTAATGCAGCTGGCCAATGCAGCTGGATTGTACGACATTAGGTCAAACAAAGACTTGGAGCACGTCACCTGTCAATGGCACATGTTTAGGTCGTTCTTGTTACGAAGAAGTTCTCAAAACTCACTACAATGAGCCTCTGTTCTTTTTTTTTTTAACACGAAAGTGTTTTATGCCGGGGTCCACCAAGACTTCACTGACGTATTTCCGTCACGGAAATACGTCAGCTTACAATGTACACGAACATAATACAAAGAAAGAAACCAGAAGAAAAAGTTCCACAAACATGCAAAATTTGGAAATCGAACCCACGACCTCTCGGTCCGCGACGATAGATCGCCGAGCGTTTAACCCATTGCGCCACAAACGCATTTGCAGAGAGCTACACAGACGCGCCTTATATATCTAACACTCCTCCGTGTACCCGCGCTCTTGCTCGGGGCGGTGCCGCCGCCTACGAGCAGAAAAGAGAAGTACTGCATTATGACACTAACGCGCACCGACAGTGAACGCTTCGGTGGTCTCAGCACAACGACGCCTCGATGCCAGCATTCGAAGGGACGCTGGCATCAAGAAGCACTACCAACGCCACTTAGGTGGCGTTCACCGTACTCAGCACAGCGGAGCGTGGCCTCCGCAATTAGCTCTGAAAATGTTTCTGAAGTTGATCGCGGAGGCTGCAATTACGACGCGCTGTACGCGCTGATTTGACTCGGTGACGATTCAGTTACGTGCTTTGTCTTGCGCGTTGTATTAGTGTGTCAGTTACGTGCTTCGTCTTTCGCGTTGTGCTAGCGTGTGCAGCGTAGTGCAGCTTCCATATGCACGACGGTTGCTCATGGTCATCGACGTTGGTAGTCGTGATGGAGGAGACGTGCCACCAGGCGTCAGCGTGGGTGCATCAACGCCTAAGGGCGCTTTAAGCCCGGCCCACATTCAGCGTTTTCACCGGCGTTTCCTGCCGTTGCGTCTCTCGGCGTCGTTGCATTAACGGCGCCGGAGAGGTCACCCAGCCACATGAGACGCACGCAAACAGCGCCAGTCCAGCGTCGCACAATGTGACCAGACAGATTTAACCAGAAGCAGTGTGCAATGTCATTCAAATGAACTATGAGTAATGTTCCCGATTAAGGTTTTTAAGCCCTGTTTATAGTTCTGCGGCACACACACACAAAAACATTCACGGCAGCGCGCTCGAAGGTACGAGCGGCTGCTTTCTGAGACGGCGCCGCTTCGCCGACGAGACACTGGCGCCACATGGTGGCACGCAAGCGAAATGGTTGCTGCGGAAGTCGCTTGCAAAAGTTGCCAGCAGCGCGGCCGCGGCCACACGCTGATTGGTCGGCGCCACGTCGGCGTTCATCGAGCCGCTTCCGGCGGCGGCGGCGCCGCCGAGATTTCTGGTGTGCCTTGAGTACGACGTTTCGGCTTGGCGCCTCCCTCAGCGTCGACGCTGAGCGGCGCCGGGTGACGAAACGCCAGGAAACGCCGGGAAAACGCCGAATGTGGTCGGGCCTTTAGCCACAAAACACCAATAGACATTATATATCAATGTGCAATAAACATTACACTACTTCTGTGAAGACACGTTTCACTTTCGTGTTCTATACCGATTCCTATATAAGAGGGATCAACCACATTTTTTTTGAATACCATGTAATCCTTTTTTGGAGTTAAACTCTTAACTAATCCTAAGTAGACAGTGTCAAATTCTCATCCTGTCATGAGAACTAGAACAGAACTTCAATCAGTCTTTTGTTTTGTGTCTTTTCAGGCTCACTGGAATCAGTTCACAACAAGACAGATGTTTCTAGTGTTCCATAAGTCTAATTACAATTAACCAGTCCGCCTAAACATTTCACTTAAGTGTCCCTCTACATCAAAGTGCACAAGTCAAGGTACTGCGTAACATCTCATAATGAAAAAAAAAAAAAGATACATGGTATGAGGATTTAATGTCACTTCAAAGAAAAGAAAAGCAGAGTCGCTAAAACTCAGGTGAGAGTGCCATTGCTGTTCCGCCACAACTAAAGGTACCAACTTACCCGGATTGGCCAGTTGGCTGCCAGGTACGTGTGTGGAACCTGCAGAGCGAAAGATAAAAAGATGAATTAGTTAGCTGCCTTTGTGATTGATCCTTTCATTTGTACTCTGAATAGCAATACATGAAACATTATTTATGGGCACATAACGCCACAGGTGTTAAAGCTTCAGACTGCCTCTTGTGCCTTTCTAATATATAAGTCCGTAGTGATATTTGTGAGCAAATCAGCACATGTGATGCAGTGGGCAGAAAGTGGGGTGCTCACTAACATGGAAGTACACAAAAGCAAATATTGCATGGTTCTTGATGAAGTGTCCGAGAAAAGCTCAGAAGCCAAAAGCATTGGACGTTCGGTCCCCAAAGCCTCATCTATAATTGAATGCAGCAGCATGAGGTGACCTGCCTCCTGTACAGTGACTTGGAGCTTTATACTGGCCTGACCCAGTGCCCTGGTCCTAATCGTTGTCTAGTCTTCTCTGACACTGGCCACTGATCTGCTCTATACCAAAAAAACCTGGGATCCCTTGCCATATCATGCGAGCAGTCTTTTGCTCCGTGCGTCACAAAGACACAGAAGTTTGAGTGACACATGATTAGAGAAAAATAAAACAATTTCAAAAAGTGTAAATTTAGTTACATACAACACTACACCAACTACACGTCAAAATGCCTGGCTTTACACAATGTCCACAAGAATATATTAAGATCTTTTTTTTTTTTCATGATTTCAGTGTTTTATACTCCTTCTTGTTTGGGTGTACAGATAAGTTTGACAAAATTGGCCTGTGCAAATTTTCAGAATGCGGAAAAAGCCCTTTCTTTCAACTTATGAAATTGACTCACACGGTATACACAAAATGTCTAGAAAGCCAATGCAAAACTCCACCAGAATAGCAAAGTTTCTGCAGGTCAATGGCACAAAGTACACACCTTTAGTGCAGTTTTTACGAATAAGCACATATCCAAATATATGGTCCGACGTCAATACGCTGGAAGGCATCGCAATGTAGTCAAAAAGCTTAACAGTGATTAGTACGACACACTGTATTTACTCATGTAAGGCCCGCACTTCTTTTGGGGGATTTCGTACAGGCTGCAGGTGTTACACGAGACAGGATTATAGCTACTCACTGAAGCCTTGAACTGTGCTCAGACTGTTATAAGGAATAACACAACTAGTGGCCGACTATGAACACTTTTACTCAATCGCTCTCACCAATTGACAAGCTCGCCTCATTGGCACTCTCCCAAAGCTGGTTATCCCTGCCATTATTTGAGTTACCCATCACCTTGAAGCTTAGATTAGAGTTTCAAACAAAACCGTAGAGCAAGCGCACTCCATGCGCACTCTTCTCGCAATACTGCCTTAATGCATCCAAAAGCATGATGCAGCTAGACGTGCTAAACAATGCACCTCAGCACAGCTGATACCAATGAAACACTCTGGAAATATGCCAGTCTATGCCGCTCGCCTGGTGCATGATCTGGCGAGATACGGTCGTACAGTGACGTCGACTATGCCATTGTCGGCAGGCCAATAACTAGTGCCATCAAGTAGACATGACGTACAGCGTGAAAGACAGGGACTGAAAGAGACAAAACACTGCACTGCCATCTTGTGGCAGCTTGCAGCAATTAACCAACATACAGACATGGCTTCCGAGATAGCAGTGGTACCATTGCCATAAACGCAGGTATATAGGTGAGACAGTTAGAACTTCTTTTGCGAATTCTTGTGCACCAAGGTGGGGGTGCAGTCCTTACACAACGGCAAGCCTTACGTGAGTAAATACAGTAATTAACAAGCTTTTCATATAGCTAAGTAACTGGTATACCTGAAACAGGCACACCTGATAACATTGAGGTACACCTGAGGTTCATTCAGTAAGCTGCTCAAGGATGGTGAAGAAAAACCTTGGTAGTATAGTTATTCCCAATTTTAATGCCTCACCAGCTCCACTGTCCAGTGCTTGTTTCCTCGGCACCCATCCTGAGGCCATGGTGTGTCACGATCGGCCAAGTCGGACTCTGAACTGACCAGCACTCGATCGGAGCCTTGTAGCAGAACTTGCCGAGCACCACCACACTGCATTCGTGGTGGCATAGTATGGGTTGACGATTTCAAAAGCACGGCAAAATGTGAAAGGTTCAGTAATTTACGTGCCAGAAAGCAGCAGACAATAGATGCAGAGGCTGGCATAACTTGACAATCGGGGCGAGCGAAAATCGTGACAGCGGGCTCTGCACTTTTACTCACAGTTCCAGGGTTGACAGTGGAGGCACTCTTGACAAAGTTCATTAGCATGACACTGCGCTGCTCGGGGTGGTCACTTGGGGAAGCCACCATCCATAGCTGGTATCCTTCAACACCCCATTCCTGCAACAGATACAGTGATGTACAGTGCGGCATGGGTCACGATGACGAAGGTGGAGTTTCAATTGCGAACACTTACAAATGATGGGGGCATATCTTGAAACGTAGGGACTTTTGCCAATTTTCCATGAAGAAGGAATAGCTCGACTTTTTTCCCGAAGACCTACCAATTTTATTCTGTCAGCCATTAGAGAGTACAATATGCACTGGAGAAACTGCCTTTCTGACTTCACTACAGCTTGGTTGCAATTTCGTAATTGCAACAGCTCAAAGAGAGTGCTCAGCCCATAAGAGCGACATGTGCCCTAAAGTGAATAATTTGGAAGTTATTTAGTAAATCTTATTAATTAGACACCTGGAAATTGCAATTTATTATGCAGATAATTTCAGCTTCTTCCAGAAGCGCATCTGAAAAACCAGAACAGCACTTTCTGCAACTGGCGATTTTTGTAAAAATCTGCTTGCAGAAAATAGGTGGTGCAACTCACAGATTTCATTTATGCAATTAAAGACCAAAATATTTGTTAAATGGATTTCAGTACAGCTTCTTTAACTCTAGGTATATAGCAGGTAACTTGATGCAGTGCCCTACACTTATTTCCTGTGTGGATGATTCAGAAATATGTGCACTGTTTTTATTTTCATTCACATATACAGTCGAATCTCAATACAACGAACACAGATATAACAAATTATTGATATGCTGAAATACTTCTTGCCAATATCTGCAAGTATAAAGCTTATAACGAACACAGTCGCCAACTGATTACAGTCAACGGCCGACTTTTTCGACATGCATGATAATTCGGACGCTTTCACAGAACCGCCATGTACCCCATAGAGTTAATGTATAATCACGTCTAAAATTTCAGACGCTGAAACCCTTCACCATCCAGTTTTCCGGACTTTTTGCCATGAGCGCATGTTTGAAACGGCATTCATCGAAGCTACCACTGCCGCCACATTTATTATCTCGCAACCTCGAACCACTGCTCTCACACGCCGATCCGCTGGCAGCCGTAGCCACCACTGCAGCAACGCTAGGCCTAGCTGCTTCGATGTTCGCTACCAAGCTTCCTGCTGTTCGGTGCCGTATTTTTAATTGAAAGAATTCGCTGCTGTCAGCAATGGTGCCCACTCTGCTTTTCTCATCCTCGCCGATGGCTTCTAAGCCAGAAAAGCCTGGCAAGGGTCAAGCGTTGCATACTGCCAGTTCCCAAAAGTCAGCTTTGCGGTGTTATGTGGTGAAGCATATGAAATGTATTGCGGTGACGCATACCAAGAGTGAAAAGGAGCCACTGTCATGGGACACAGTATGTAGTCTTAATTGCACACACGTGTACCTGCCGTCTCCTGTCACATTATGAGCACCAGTACGCTTAATAAGTGTACTGGCAGGCCTTCAGAACTATTTACAATGTGTGTGTGGTGATTTGAGCTCTTGGAGGCAGTAATAGGCATGCATTCATTTTTTCGGACATTCTTATGGGACAAGCCAAGCCCAGTCGTTAAGTTGCATTTGCTATATTTGGGATTTGCTGTCTATATTCCGTGCACTCTGCGCCTTGTACCTACACATGTGAAATAGTAAAAATATACATTTGAAATAGCACAGTTCCAGGCAACTTCTTTGACTACTCTTTCAAATTTTTGTAGCTCAGCATCATGAGGAAGCTTCAAATGATGATGATGATATATGCGGTTTAACGGCGCAAGGGCCAATAATGGCCAAAGAGCGCCGGGCCAGTGTTAATGAGTTTAAATTGATGCGATGGATTACGAGTGGTGGATATGACGTGGCTGTAAAGGGGCCTAAAATTGTCGCTGTAAAGTGCATAAAATCTACAGGTAATAAGATTATGGGAATGACTAATGGCGTGTGCTATGAACATTGAATATGCATTGCAAATAAATATTACTATTTCCAAAATATGTCCGATGCGAAAATTGGCATGAAGCACTATTGCCTCAACAGAACCCTTGAACATAAAGGCCTGGAGGCATGTGCTATACTAAACACTATCGCAACAGCATCCTCTGGCGGGAGGATGTGCTACGAATATCTAGGGCTAATTACATGTAGTACCACGTCATTCAAGAAACCTAGGACTGCTTTGGTATTAAAAATCGGTTCTTTGCCAAGAAACATATTGGGATGGATAGGGATATGGTATCGGTATGCAAGAGGAAAATGTTTCCTTCTCTCTGTTTCGGCTTCCCGGCACTCCAGGAGGACATGGAGGACGGTCAGCCTCTCACCACATCTACCACAGGTTGGTGGTTCATCACCTGTCAACAAAAAACTGTGGGTTCCGTACGTGTGTCCTATTCTCAACCGACTGAATAGGACGTCAGTTCGCCGTGTTTTCGTTACGGGGGGCCAGAAACCTAACTGTGGTTTAATCAAGTGAAGCTTATTACTTGTTTCAGCATCCCACAAGCGTTGCCAGTGGCTTCGCAGTTTCTTTCGCAGGAAAGGTTTCAGATCTGTTACAGGGACAGCAGCTGTAGGGTTAATAGCGTGTGATGTTATTGACGTAGCCATTCGGTCAGCTAGCACATTACCCTCAATGCTTCTATGGCCAGGCACCCAGCATATAATGACATGCTGGTTACATAAATACGCTTCACAGAGAACGGAATAGAGCTCAGTAAGTACAGGATTTTTTTGTTTACCGAGTGACATCAATGCTTTTACGACGCTTAGGGAGTCCGTAAATATAATTGCCTTTTGAAGTTTTGATTTCCTTATATGCTTCACAGCCGACAACAGTGCATGGGCCTCAGCCGTAAAAATACTCGTTTCCGGGTGGAGTACACCGGATTCCGAGAAGGATGGGCCAACGGCTGCATAAGACACCCCGGCATGTGACTTGGAGGCATCAGTGTAAAGCTCTGTACACGAGTACTTGTATTGAAGCTCTAAGAAATGCATTTTAATGTGTGCCTCTGGTGCGTGTTTAGTGACCTCTACAAACGATGTATCGCAATCTATGAGTTGCCACTGCCACGGCGGTAACAGTTTCACTGGAGCCATAGGACGATGATCAAGCAGCGGAACACCCATTTCCTTACTGAGGTTCCTCACACGCAAGGAGAATGGCTTTCTCGCTGCAGGTCGATTATGGAAGAGTGTGGCAGCGGTAACGTCATTTATGGTTGAATAAGAAGGATGTTCATTGTTTGCTTGTACTTTCAGAAAATATGTGAAACTGCGATATGAACGCTGCAGATGGAGTGACCACTGGTTAGACTCTACATAGAGGCTTTGGATCGGACTTGTTCGGAAGGCACCGGTCGCGAGGCGGATACCCAGATGGTGAACGGGATCTAGTATTTTTAATGCACTTGGCGTTGCAGAATTATAAATTATAGACCCGTAGTCAAGCCGGGAGAGGACAAGACTCCTATACAAGTTAAGCAAACATTTTCGA
Organism: Dermacentor silvarum; assembly: GCF_013339745.2. Taxonomy (NCBI): domain Eukaryota; kingdom Metazoa; phylum Arthropoda; class Arachnida; order Ixodida; family Ixodidae; genus Dermacentor; species Dermacentor silvarum. The sequence continues at coordinate 76,206,221 of NC_051164.1, forward strand.
TCACTGCCCCATGTTGTGCGGGACAGAAGTTTTAGAACGTTCATTGTCTTCAGGCATTTTGTCCTCAGATATTTAATATGAGGAATAAATGTAAGCTTGGAATCTAAAATGATTCCTAAAAACTTATGCTCGCTGCTCAAAGAGAGCGCATCTCCTTTGATTTGTATACTTGGGACAGGCGTTACGCCTCTCTTGTTTGTAAAGAGTATGCAAGTGCTTTTCTGAGCGTTAACATTAAAACCATTCTCCTCCGCCCATTTGGACAATCTGTTAATTCCCAGCTGTACCTGTCGTTCGCAGATGGCAATATTACATGACTTAAAGGCTATCTGCACATCATCGACATAAACCAAATAAAACATTGTGCGTGGGATGACTGTACGCAGGGAATTCATTTTTACAATAAATAGCGTGCAGCTAAGCACACCGCCCTGCGGCACACCAGTTTCTTGTGTGAATGACCTAGACAAAGCTCTGCCCACCCTTACGCGAAATGTGCGATTAGTGAGGTAACTTTCGATTGTGTTGAGCATATTGCCACGAACACCCATTGCGGAAAGATCTCGGAGAATTCCAAAGCGCCATGTGGTGTCGTAAGCTTTCTCTAGGTCTAGAAATACAGACAGACAGAACTGCTTATGTATGAAAGCATCTCTAATATATGCCTCAATCCGGACAAGGTGGTCTGTAGTAGACATACCTTCTCGAAAACCACACTGAAAGGTGTCCAAAATTTTGTTATTTTCTAGGAAGCATATTAGGCGCCGGTTTATCATTTTTTCATACAGCTTGCACAGGCAGCTTGTTAGAGCTATTGGCCTGTAGCTGCTGGCCAAGGACGGGTCTTTGCCTTGTTTAAGTATGGGGATGATTATGGCTTCCTTCCATGAAGACGGAATACAGCCAGCCGCCCACATGGCATTAAAAAGAGACAAGAGTGTTTTCAGTGTTTCGGGGTGTAAGTACCTAATCATTTCGTACATGATACGATCCCCACCTGGCGCTGAGTTGTTGCAACAAGCGAGAGATGCTTGAAGCTCAGCTAAAGTAAATGGAGAATTGTAGGCCTCACTCGATGAGCCTTTGCGATTTAGGGGCCGCCGCTCTTCGTGTTCTTTGATTCTCAGGAATGTTTCGGTATAGTGCGATGCACTTGACACATATTCAAAATGTTCGCCTAGACAATCCGCCTGATCTTCGAGGCTATCACCTTGTGTACTTACTAAGGGTAGGGGATGCGACTCCCGACCTGTTAGTTTATTTACCCGATTCCAGACTTTTCTTTCATCGGTGTACGAATTTATACTGGTGATGTACCTATCCCAACTTTCCCTTTTTGCACGTCGACGTGTTCTCCTACCTTGTGATTTTATCTGTTTGAAATTAATGAGGTTTTCAGCAGTTGGAGAATTGCGAAGCAATCTCCAAGCTTTGTTTTGATTTTTGCGCGCTTTCCGACATTCGTCGTTCCACCATGGGATGCGACGCTTATTAGCTAATCCGCTAGTTTGCCTAATACATTTAGCTGCAGCGCTAATAATGAAAGCTGTTAGGTATGCAACAGCGTCTTCTACATTAAAAACAGCAATTTCATCTCCGCCTAAATACGTAAGCTCTCGGAACATTTCCCAGTCGGCCGAGTCCATGTTCCATCGAGGAAAATGTGGCAAGCATGTATCTTGTTTTGTTAAGTTTAGCATAACTGGGAAATGGTCGCTCCCAAACGGGTTCCTGAGAACAGACCACTCCAGATACGGAATTAGAGAACTCGATACTATACTTAAATCAATGGCTGAGTATGTGTTATGTGTAACGCTGTAATAAGTTGGCTCTTTCTTGTTAAGTATAGATGCACCTGAAGAAAACAGAAAATTTTCTATAAGGCGTCCTCGCGCATCTAAACGAGAGTCGCCCCATAAGGGGCTATGAGCGTTCACATCACCGACAACTATGTATGGCGGAGGAAGTTCATCAATGAAGCTTTGAAACTGTGTCTTGGAAAGTTGATAACAAGGAGGGGACGTAAATCGAACTAATTGTGACTAGCTTACCGAACAGTATTGCTCGGACAGCAACTGCCTCAAGGGAAGTTCGGAGGTTCAATTGCCGACAGGCAACACCTTTATCTACTATTATAGCGACACCGCCCGACGAGGCGGTAGCGTCGTCGCGGTCCTTGCGAAAAATGGCATGGTGCCTTAAAAAGTTTGTGTTCTCTGCTTTGAGATGCGTCTCCTGGACACACAGCACCCTCGGACTATATTTAAGAAGGAGCTCTTTGACATCATCAAGGTTATGAAGGAGACCCCTAACGTTCCATTGTAATATTTGCGTGTTCATATTGAAAAGGAGTTTGTGCTGTGTGTTCAGAAGATGAAGACTAGCTCACGGTGCCCTTTCCAGGCGCCGTGACGCGAGGTTTCTCTTTTCTGGAGCGGTCGAGAGATTCCCGCCGTTCCTTAGGCGCTGGCGGCGCCGTCTGGCCGGTTGTTGTGTCCATCGCCTCTTGCGAGGCGCTGGACACGCGCTCTTGCGAGCGGTTGGTGTGTCGTGACGGCCTCGTCTCGTGGGACGAGACCCTTGAGGCCACCAGCCCGGAGGTCGATGGCCCCTTGTTCTGAGATGGCGGAGCAGCGCTAGCTGCAGCCGCCGAGGGGGCGGATGGCGTCGCTGGCGGCTCACTGCGTGTGGGCCGGACAGCCGCCGGAAGCCGTTGTGGCGCTGCCCCCTGACGCGCCACTTCGGCAAAAGTGTTCTTGGGCAGGGATAATACCCGCCTTCGTGCCTCCTTGAATGAGATGTTTTCTTTTACTTTGATTGCGACAATTTCTTTTTCTTTTTTCCATGACGGGCACGACCGCGAGTACGCGGCGTGGTCCCCGTCACAGTTCACACAGTGGAGGGCGTTTTCACATGATTCAGCGAGGTGTTCATTGGCACTACATTTCGCACACGTTTGTCGACCTCGGCAGTTCTGCGAACTGTGGCCGAATCGCTGGCACTTAAAACATCGCAGAGGGTTCGGAACATATGGTCTTACCCGGAGTTTCACGTACCCTGCCTCAATAGTTTCAGGAAGCACACTTGAACCAAATGTAAGTATTAGATGCTTTGTTTTCATCTCTTTTCCATCGCGCCGTAGCATGATTCTCTTCACATTGATTACGTTTTGCTCGCTCCAGCCTTCTAATAGTTCAGTTTCTTCCAGATGCATCAGGTCGTCATCGGAGACCACTCCACGGGTGGTGTTCATCGTGCGGTGCGGGGTAATTGTCACTGGGATGTCCCCAAATGAGGCTAGGTTATGGAGCTTGTCATGTTGGTTCTTATCGCGGAGTTCCAATAGGAGATCGCCGCTAGCCATCTTTGATGCTTTGTAGCCTGCGCCAAATGTTTCCGTTAGACATTTTGAAACTAGGAAAGGTGAGATCATTCTCACCGTCTTTTCGGGTTTTTCACAGTGGACAACGTGGAACCGAGGGAAGTTTTCAGTTTGGCGGCCAAAAAATTTGAATAAGTCTTCGGTGCGCCCACGCTTAAGGGGGCGATCGGGTAACGCGGGGAAAGAAAAAGCCATCAAAAATAATGATCTTTCGGCAGGAACGCCAGCCACCCACCATGGAGCCCAACGAGGGGACGCTGTAGGACCTGTAGACACAAGCCCCACAAACGCCAGCTGTACGTTCCCGCTATAACCAAATACGTATAACCAAGGGTGGTTATAACACACAAGGTTAACCCTTGCTGCCAGGAATGTTGGAAGAAAATGGAAGAGAGAAGAAGACAGGAGAGATTGAAAGTGAGAGGAAAAGACGAAGATTGGAGAGAGAGACAGGAAAAGGCAACTACCGATTTCCCCCGGGTGGGTCAGTCCGGGGGTGCCGTCTACGTGAAGCAGAGGCCAAAGAGGTGTGTTGCCTCCGCCGAGGGGCCATAAGGTCCAAACACCCGGCATCGGCTCAACCCCCAGGATCCCCCTTTCCCCGGACACGGCTAAGCCGCGCACGGTTAGACGCGGGAGGGTCCAACCCTCATGTGCTCGGGTCCGTGGTGTCGCAACACACCAAACGCCTGCTGACGCAGACGCCCCTGCGGGGTGAAGCTTCAAATGGTCCGAACTCCACCTTACCCACTGTGGTGGTGACTTATTGGCAATGGCATTGCGCTGCTAAGCCCCAAGGTTGCAGGTTTGATTCCAGGCTGCGGTGAACACATTCAATGGGAACAAAACGCAAAAATATTTGTGTACATTGATTTAGGTGCACTCCTTAACTGGGGCACTGTTTACTTAAGAACGACTACACCTTGAAGAGTTCTTTTTCTCGAAATTTTGTTTTAAACAAGAAAATTTTTTTAACTAAACATTTATACGCTTGCAAATAGTCTTTTCCTTTCTTTGATTTATAGATACACGAATACTCCGCTATTTTGAATGGCACATTCACCAATTTCGCACTTTTGACACATTAACGAAGACGCAGCCTACTGTAATCGTCAAACATTGCCGGAAAAAAGAAGTGCACAGCTCGCCACTGTCAAAACGCAAGCCAGAAATTCAGATATGTGCCAGCCAATAGGAGCATTTCCTTCGTGCACGCAGTATTGAATCGCAACGTAAATTTTTCCTTATTTCGCATGTTTCTTTTGCTTTTAGCTTTGCATGATGAAAAAATACAGTGCTGCTGCTATCTTGAGCTACAATCGCTCCTCTTTACGATGGCATCAAGGTGGCTGCATTACATCAACGGAAAGCCCCACGATCCGTTGGTGTCCGACCTTTTGGTGGTAAACCGAAACCATAGGCGCGCACCATAGGAAGAACCCTGTCTGTAATGGTTGCTACTGACGGCAGCGCCATCACACCGACATGTGATTATGGCATAAAACAACACGTTCCACAAGCATATAATTCTTTTCAACTTTGAGGGCAACAGGCAAAAACAACCAAGGTATAAAAAAGTAAAAGTAAACTAAGCAGAAAAAAGCAAAAATTTACAAAGCTTGCAATTTCGACCTGTAGTGCTTGTCAACAAATTTCAATCCAAAGCCATAAGCCCCCATCATTCCATGATCACAATAGCCGAGTCATTGCCAGACTGACCAGAGCATGGATGCAGGCAGGCGGCCCACCATCCCAGTTGAGGGAGCATGCAAGGAGGGAGCCGAAGACACTCCACAGGGAGAAGCCACCACGGGCCCAAGCCAAGACCAGCGCGCAGCCATCAGGGGTCCACTGCAGCTGCGACACAGCCCCGGCCCCCGACTCTGGGAAGTCCTTAGGCGACAAGCAAAGCCGGTGCGAGGCCACGAACTGGCCACTGGCTTCGTCCAGGTAGAACACTGCACCTTGACCACTGCACAGAGATGTTTGACCCTTAATTGTTGAAGGTATTTTGATGTTATGGAGAAAGCCTTAAGTCTCAAAGTGGCTCTATTAACATCAGAGTTGCCTGTGTATCTCAAGACAAAGAACACAGTTATGTCTATCAGGTATGTGAGGTAACAGGTATGTCTAGCATTCACCATTGTGCAGCTTGATGTGTATTGTGGAGATGCAGTGAACTGAAGATGTCCCATACGATGTTGACAGAACAGCACTGACAGTTTATGCTGTGTTGTGCGAATGCAGCTTTGAGCTTTCTGCATGCCTACACGCAAGTTCCTGCCATTTCGCGTCAGTGCATAGGAACTTGGAAGGGGGTACCTGAATGCTGATTCTACGGCTGTCAGTCTCACCTGTGCGGTTTTTATCTAAGGCTCAATCGGCGATGAAGGTTACTGTACACCTCCTTTTTCTTATGTTTTTTTATGTTTGCCTTCAGGGCACAATTTTTGTGGCACAGATACAGACTTTATTAATGATTTACCATTAGACACAGTCACGGTGTAAGATATATACTCCTCAGGTGGGGCCACTTCTCGGCTTGCTTCCGAGAAGCGATCGACCAGATAGAGTAGCAACGGTGCGCGTCTATTGGCCCGGTGACGGCAACGGATACCTATCGGCGGAACGACGCAACTTCTGTTAGAATGCAGGTGAGAGCTTGCACGGACAAGGAACATGTGCATGCTATCTCCCCCCCCGGTGACCTACTTTCGCGCGTCACTCAATCATTTCGGATTTCCCGTGAAGTGCCAGTTGCTATAGCAACAGGAGATTACATCAATAAAAAGCTTTTCTGTCTTAAAGTTGCATTGCACCGCCGATGGGTATCCGCTGCCTTCACTGGGCCAATCGGCGCGCGCCGTTGCTCCTTTATCTAGTCGATCGCGTCTCGCAAGAGTCCTCACCTAAAGAGTATAATATCTTACACTGTGGACACAGTACACAAGCAGCAACAAACTTGGAACAGCAAAGACTAAAAAGCAATGCATTGTTTTTAGATCACAGTGACCATTCCAGTAATTTTCTTGTTGCCGATTTTTCCTGCTTTAAAAACTTGTCTGAATAAACAAGTTTAAAGCAACCATCTTTCTAGCATATGGCGACATGGGATTCCACGAATAAGGTGGTGCAGGTACCATTGTCTTTTTTGTACGCATTTTTTCCAATACTGCATTGTCCCATCCTTACTTTTTGTAAAGCTTGATGCTACACGTATAAAATCATAGAAAAAGGCCCAATCCATATTTTTTACTAAAAATTTGGTAGAGATGGGTAGATTTGGTAGAGAATTTGGTAGATTTGGTATGAAGCAGGAAGATGGGCCAATGCCTGCATTGCAACAAGAGAAGTCACCTAATCATGCCTCAATAATTGGGCACCATTCCTTCCAAGAGTCACCTTAGTCCATCATTTCACCTTAAAATTCATTGTTACCAATCAGCTGCAACATTTCAAGAACGAATTAAAAACAGTAATGGCAGTCCAGCGCATTAAAAAAAAAAAAAAACTGATCCAGAGACTCACTTGGCAAGTCCAATGGCAACCAGCCTGTAGCGATGATTCACAGCAGTCACCGTAGCTTCAGTCACATCAGGTATCCAAACAGCATGCGCATCCTGTTAAAAAATATACATTGGCCAGTTAAACAGGGATTGCCAAGGGCTTAGCTCTTCTCAGACTGAGTACATATGAGTTTAGTGTCTTACAAGAAAGACTAGTGGGGCAAGTTCCTTGGCGTCACAAGCTACTTCAGCAGCCACTAGTGCTGGCTGCTCATAGGTAAGTTCTATGGAGTGAATGGCATTCGCACAATCTTAAAATCCCTAAGAAGTAAAATCGACAGTGGGCACAAGATACATTGCAAGGAAGGTCTTGACTTTAGTGCAATACCACACAACAGCCTGCATAATTTATCTGCTAGGAAAAATAGAAGCCAAGTAACACTATAATCACATTATAGTTGAACCTTGTTATATCCGATATTCGTTATAAGCATATGTTCGCTACACTGACATGGGCGAGAAATTTTTATGTTTACGTCGTTATATCCGATACTTCGTTATATCGGTGTTCGTTATAGTGAGGTTTGACTGTAAATCTAAATAACAAGCACTTCAATCTATGTCCAATTGGATATAGCAACATGGCAGTCACTGCACCTAGCCACAACCTGCTTAGGCCAAATCTATATTTGAAAATAATCAGCCACATGTTCAAAGACCACCTTCGAAGCTATTGCCTTACCTTCGAATTTGGCAGTCTTGATGGCCATGAGGTGGCATACAAGGGTTTATTGGCCAGTTGCATGCTCCTAAGCTGACATACTACAAAACATCTGCAGTTAAAAGGAGGTTCCACTTCTGCCACCTCGGTCATGAGCTCTGCTGATTAAGACTCCCAGGGGGACCGCCGCGGTAGCTTAATTTTTTTTGGTAAAGCTGGGTCGCGTAATGCGGAGGATGTGGGTTTGCCTCTCACCTGTGGCAAGTTGTCCTTTCGTCCTACTTTCCTTTTACCTTGTTATCTCAACATTTTAATGAAACATGATTAATTTCGCTTATGGTCTCTCTGGCTTCATTGTCCAATTCCTCATATGGTTGAGACTACAATATTAAACCCCTTGGATCCCCTTATTCTAGTTGCTTAAGCAATATATTATCATTTACCTTGGTACGTTAATAAATGAAAACTGAGAAATCATAAGGTGGAGCGTGTCATTAGCTTTGAAAAAATGCATAGGTTTGACCATTTATTATGCAATGGTAGCATGCTGGTGATCACCTTTGACTCAAATTCAGGGCTGGAGCTCAGGACCACTGCAGCACGGCCATTCCGGAAAACAATAGCCAGTCCACCAAGCAGCGGCAGGTACTGCACATCTCGCACCTCCAAGGAGCCCCTGTGTGGGCTTGGCCCTGTATAACAAAGCAACATGTGTGAATCGGCTAGTTGGTAATCCATCTTAAAGAACAGCGCACCAGTGGATGAAGGATTGTCATAAGAAACCGGCACAAACGCTTGTGTACGTTTTTTTGTCAGTCCTCTGTCCACTGGTGCATTGTTTTATCGCAATGGATTACCTTGTAACTAAGTTAACGAAGAATGAAGTGAAAGGAAAGGGAGGGTTTATTAGAGAGGTTTAGCTTGTCCGGTAATCGGGTAAACGCGGGTGGGCCGGGCGTTGGGGTGTTGTGGCGGAACCGTAAACCTGAGCGGCCTGTATGGTGCTGCCACCTGGTGGCGCAGAGCTCAAACAGACAAAAAACAGCTAATATTGCTGTAACCAAGTGTATTCTACTATACTGCTGGTGTAAATTTTCGGCAGTGGCGTAATCGTGATGCGGCCGAAAATTTACAATAGCAGCGAAGTAGAATACACTTGGTTACTGCTATTACTATTGTTATCATTAGTATAACGACATCGACAGCAAGCGAAGGGCTTCAATATTAGAGAGTCAGATGCAGTCAGGTGCATGTGAAGCCTGAGTCAAAAGTATTTTGCTGGCTACTGATGCCGGATTCTTCAGCGTTTCCAGTGGAAACACATGAAAGATGACGTCCAGTCTTGCCATCAATCTCCAGAATATCATTAAAGCTTGTACCTCTCTCTATTTCTAAGAATGAAAAATAAAAGCAAGAACACATACAAGTGTAAAATGCTGCTACAAGAACAACAAACGCAATGCACAAATGAGTGTTATTCGCCCGGACATCACCACAGTAACGCTTCGTCATGATAAGTCACCAAATATAATGACGGTCAGTTTGCCATTTGATTCTGAAATCTTTAACCCTGTGTACTGAAAGGAACCAGTGTTGCATGCATGGACATGCATCAGCTCACAAGCGAAAGCGTTCAAAATTATTATACGAGATTATGGAAAGAAATATTTTAATGTTTGTCTATGTACCTAGTGTTGGCTTTTGTCAGCAAACGGACAAACCTAACTCACAGGATTAAGTATGCAAGTCCAAAGGTAAATAGTCAAGGTTAAGTGTCACTGAAATGTGCAAACACATGAATGTTTCAGCTAAGGCGCAGCAAGCTTTAAGAAGGTCTTTTTTGCGGATTAAAGAAAATATGTGTGCAATTTACTTGCCATCACCTGCTGCATGCCACAATCTCAAGGCTGGATGGAGTGAGAAGTTGCTGCACCAAGCGTGAGATTATAAATTATGCAATTATTTGCTTGTTTATTAGTATATGTAGTTGCCGTCCAAGCAGGCATTACCATAGTTAAAAAAAGTAATGCTGGAAAATGTTAGTTACATTGAACACAAAAATATTAGTAGCTTTCTCGCATTTCCGTTTATGGCATATATTTATTTTAAATTTTTTTAAAGGGACCCTGAAGCAGTTTCTATCGAAGTGGAGAAAGGCATTTGAAGTTAAAATAGATATTTCAGAAATACTTTTCCGGAAAAAGTACTTCAATGCGTTCAGTAGAAGCGGAGTAGTTGGCAATCAAGCACGCTCTTTGCAGTGCTTCTGCTCCTTGTTCAATTCCTTGCACTGCAAAGGCTACGGCGAAGCAGAGCATGCACACAACACTTCGTCTACTGAACATCATCGTGGCGTGCAGTTCAAATTTGATTTTGGTTGGTAATGTAGACGCCACTACTTCCGATTTTGGCGCCTACGACACGCCAAACATACGCCAAATGCGGTTGTCCTCCGCGAGCTGCAGTGCGCTTAGCCAGTGGACTCGTCACGGTACCCTGCGACGGCCGCGGTGTAGCAGACCGCAGCTACGTGCAACTGTAGTGCATATGTGCAGCGTTTGCTTTATGCACGACAGGGCTTGAATGCATGCTCGCACTCATATGCTCCAGTCTGACTGTGCTATGTGATGCGAACTGGATTTGTGCTTCACCAGCTTGACCGACGGATAGTAGCCACATCCGACTAGCAGTGCATTTTTTAAGCGCTATCAATAAGTCTGCCAAGGCATCTAACCAGGAGCGGCCAGGAGTGAGCACGCTGGCAAGTGTGCGTGTGGTCTGACCTGAAGTTCCACGTGCTTCGAGGCTAGTTGAGCATTCAAAACTAGCTGAAATTAGTGAGACCCGATGGCTGCAACACCAATAAGCAGGGTGGCCAAAGTTTCATTCCTAAGCGGGCGGCTGCAGCCGAGCGTGAGCAGACGATTGTCAGCTTCTTCCGGAAGTACGTAATTATTATCGAAATTCGAAAGCAGATTTTGGCTTACTTCAGCCTGTTTATTAAACTTCATCAATAAATATACAGTGGAATGTCGATTACACGTCCCCCGGTCATGCGACAACTCGCATTTTACTACGGATTGGTTTGGTGCCGGCAGAACGCCCATAGAAATAATGGATTAAGAACCTCGATTATACGACGCAATTCTACGCCGACCCCACCTCGTACAACGCTTCTCTCGGTACCGTCTGAGAAAAAAAAAGAAAAAAGAAAAAAGCCATAAGCATACGTAGGCTGGCGCGTGAGCACAATGCAGCTGGCTGATAACGGGTGTGCAATACCGTATTTACCCGAACATAATGCGAACGCGATTGTATCGCGAGGGGCGACTTTCCAGTCACGCGAAAAAGAAATAAAGGTAATAAAAACCGCTAATGTAAAGCGAGATGAACGGAAAAAGAAATGTTACCTTTATTCAAGGAATCGCAATTCGGAAACTAGTTCACACATCTTGGTCATCTGAAGAGAAGACGGAGCTTTCCTTGGGTGGCATTCTCGCGCGATCACTTTTGTAGATAGTTTCAAACTCGTGAAATTTTGCGTGACTCGGCACTGAAAGCCAAGAGCGCTGTCGGCCGTATACTTCGAGGGGGTTTGGTGCCGGGATGAGCAGAGTCTCGCGTAACCGAAGCTATCTCCAGAAGTGATCACCCGAGAATCAAGTTGTCTTCCGTGTCGTCGAGCTTGTTTGAGATTTAAGTACTTCTTAAAAGACCGCACAAACATTTCATTCGGGGTCAGTACCAAGCCATTTCGAGTTGCACAGAGTCTTTCCGACTGGCCTCGCATTTAGGGCCTGCCGTTGGTCCCGCCATCCGCAAGACTCGTTGACGTTGAGACACCGAGCCGTGGCAGACTTTCCCGGCTCCTTGGCCATCAAAATTGCTCATCTCTCGAAGCGGCCGTCATACCGAATGCACTGCGTCGCCATAATGTCGCGAATGAACGGAGTCGAACCGCAAAGGCCGTAGGGTATTGCAGCATTGTAACCAGTAACAAGCACAGCGAAAACAGAGTCGACTCCATGGTCGATTCTAATAAAAAAACAAGTTTCGACTTCTGATCGACTTGTATATGGATTGGATGGAGACGTAAAGTTACAGGTTGCCAACGTAGCGGTAGAAATCACAGGATTTACAGCATTGTTTTAAAATGGCCAATTTTGCTGTTATTCGACTGTAACGCAAGGGTTGAGTTCAAGCAACGAAAATCATGAAGAATATGCGTGTTACAATCAATAAATAAGATAATTTCTTTATAATTTATTCTACCTTCCTTGGAGCAGTGCAGGTTCGTGCCGCGGGCTTATTCAGGCGCTCTGTACCCGTTTTTTGGGCAAGACTGAGTGTCACTGCCTATATTGTTAGTTTTTCAATTATATGATGCCCGGATTATCCGACAGTTTTGCGTGGTCCCCTGAAAGTCGTATCATCGGGGTTCCACTGTACACAGTAATAGTAGGAAGAAGCGCATTGATCCAAACACTCCATGCTATTGGCCAATCGCAGCCACATATGGGAATCTGCTATATTACGAAATAAAGGGTCCAGAAAAGAGTGGGGAGCTGGCTTCTGTTGAAAAGAGAGCGTTTGGGAGATAGGCGACTTCGCTCTCTGCTTTGCGAGCTCCACGTGCCACGCGTGACTCCAAAACTTGGCTGAGCTGTTCACAGCAGCGTATGCTATCCACGGACTGACAGTATGACAGATGCTTATAATGAAAATCAGATATAACAAAGGTGTTTTCATGTTGGATGCAACTTCATTCTGATAATATTCCCAGTGGTGCAACAGCCAGAATAGGATTTGGAGCAATTTTTGGAGCAGGAAAATCTTACTATTGGAGCAGAAAAATCCAAATTTGGAGCAGGTTACGGGGGGAAAAAAACCTGTTTTGGAGGAGTAAATCCCAAATTTGGAGCAGTTTCACAAAGAACGCTTACTCATAAAACACCCCAAAATTTACCCTGCATAATAAACGCACCACCCAACTTTGCATTGGATTTCTGGGAGTATATATGGTAATTCACATTAGCAGCGTAGGGGAGGGCAGGGGCGCGATCGGAGATCGCCGTTCGGAGCGCGCATTCAGTTTCGCCGTGCACGGTTGACTTAGGCCGCGCCTAGCGAAATTGAACGCGCGCTCCGAACAACAACCTCGATCGCGCCCCAGCAGTGCACTGCACACAACTTTTTCCGCCAAACATGTCGAAAGTACACATGCATTCCTTCGTGAGTGGTTCCCTTTCGCTTTTTTTTCTTTTTCTGACGACGTGTTGCAACGTTCCGGCGGTAGTTGAAACATGCAGCGACTGTTTGACATTCTTTTGGTGTTTCGGCGGTGGCCTCCAGTTTCGGATACTATGGACTTCGGATAAAACGTCAGTTTTTTTTTCGGATTATCAGGGTCCATTGTTACGAGAGTCGACTGAGTGTGTATGTATCGCTGAGTTCGCCAGGCGTATCCACTTGGAACTAATTCTCAGGACTAGAACAGTTTCCTCCGACGAAATGCATGGGCGTTCCAGTTAACTTTTTCGGATACTAACTGTAACGCCCATGCATTTCGGAAAATTAATATCTCGAAACTGGTTCAGTCCTGCGAATTCGTTCTAAGTTACGCCTTACGAGCGGCTATAATTCGTAGATTGAAAGATGTGCCGGGTTAATTACCGTAATGTATGATTTCTCGGAGAAGTGGCCACCTCATCGAGAGATCAACGCTATCTGCCGCAGGTGGTGCAGTATGTATATATATATATATATATATACACACAGTCAAGTACAACGAAATCGCGGGACACGCGAAAAATTTCGTTGTGGCGGAACTTCGTTGATGCGAAATTAGTATGTATTATATCGTATTTTCCGGTGTATAAATCGCGGTTTCTTTCTGAATTTTTCGCCGGTGCGTCTTATACACCGGTGCGACTTATGTACGTTTCCTCCCCCGGCAAAACTGCCGTCAAAATCGGATTGGAGGCTATGGCAACGCGCCGCAGTTACAGCCTGGATTTCTTACGCTTCACGGCAAGCAAAGGCGTTACGCGAGTCCCACGTACAGTCCGTTAAAAGAGCCATCGCAATGTCATTGTAACCGAGAAATTTCGCGGCTGGTCGGGCGTTTTGGCACAGCGTGGCACAATTTCGATATATATCACGGTTTTGGCGCAGCTCGGCGCAAAAATATGAAATTGTATCAAAATGGCGCAATTGGTGCAGCTGTTGCACCACTGTATACCTGCAATTCCGCGCAACCACAGATGAAACGGAAAATGACGTTGGCTATGGGGTAAGGGAAATGAAGGGAACCACCAGAAGGGAAGTCATGAGCATTCACAGGTGGTCTGCCTTCCAAGGAATAACCTAGTCCAGTGCTTGGGAGCGAGACCATCTGGGAAGACCAAGTACCAATCTCTGGGAACACCGTTTACTGGGAACATTGAACACTGGCTGCGACAACAAATGCTCACTAGGTGCAGAGGGTGCTCCACTGTGGAATGGCACATCGCGAAGATCAAGGGTCAGCTCCTGATGCAATGCAGCGTCCCAGCCAACGCGCAGCATGAGACCACTGCCGCAGCACAGCAGGAGCTCTTCCGCACCAAAGTTGAGCACACTGCAGAGACAATGCAGAAAGCCACATCACACCCATTGAAGCTTCAAGTTCTTATTTTTTTCCCATTACAGGTTCTTTTCCTGCCGTACATTTGCATTCAGTGGCATGAATAGGTAAAAGAGTTTCGCATTTTGGAAACGGCCCGTAGAATGAAAGTCGTGAAGGTAAAAGACCAATCACAGGCACAGACTATGTACAATTGAGCATTTACTGAAACACACATAGCACGTCCACTTGTCCCGCCTTTTGTCTTGACTTTCTCCCTTCGTTCTACATACCTTTCCCAAAATGAACCAAAACCAACTTGCCCCCTCACTAGTATTCTCAACTTAAAATGGTTTCCCAGCACATTGTTCTTTTTGACTAACCGTCTCCTGACAGAAAGAAACCACAAAAGGTAATTTCATTGCTTTTAACAACATCAGTGGTACAAAAAGCTTACTAAAAGCTTTTTACAATCTTGTTTAAACAAACTTTCAATATAGTTACCCATTTTGCATCCCCCAAACATACGCTCTGTTGTGTTCTCCACATTGTTACAATGGTGGCAGTGCCAGAAAGCGCAGGATCTCACATGAAATGCCGCACAAGTTACCAGCATTCTATGTTGTGTAGCATGAATTAAGTTTTGAGATCAGCAGTAGACTGTAATAACCACTGAATGACAGCAACGACAGTAAAGTAATGACAAAGAGTTTGATGATTTTTAACTTTGTAAGATATAAACTTCTGCAAAGTCTTTTTTTTTTTCTACTTTCTTTGTGCTGTGTTTAAGTAGGCGAAACATTTAAAAAAATTGTATAAGTTTCTTTCTTCCCTTTTTTGTGTAATTAAAGTCATTCTTTAACAAATTGATCAGACTGACCAACCTGTTTCACAACCTTTATTGCTACACCACTGAAAATCAGCACGTTCCTTTGAAACCCAAGGAACTACCCGTGAATGAAAAAGCTCCCCCCTCCCCCCCTTCCCCTGGGTTGGGACATTTTAAAAAAATGAACCTTATTTTGAGATATTTTCTTTAATAAGGAAACAATAAATTGCTTTTCTCAGCGCACATTCTGCCATTTTTTCAACAAAGGGGGAGGTACGCATGCAACTGTTATGCATTGCTTAGTCATGATGCTTATGACATGACTTTGATGTTTTATCATTCAAATATTTGCTTCTCCACAGGATACCAAATTCAGTTTTTATGCTCTTGAATGTGTGTGATAGTACACGCAATTATGAAAGATATTAAAAGGCATGGGAACCTGTTTCGGTCTTTCGTGGAACTGCTCGGTCTACTGAACTTTAAATGAACAAGTGGCCAGACTGTAGCATAACTGTTATCACAGAGCCAGGTTGGAGTTGTCACATGTTGAAAACAGCATGGAGAGACGATGATACGGAGACAAATGTGAATCTGCTCGTGTGTACAACACTGGCATGTATTTTGTCAAGCAGTGCAACTGCATAAGCATTTTCATTTCTGTCCACATTGCTAGTGAACTTGGAGCCATTCAGCCCTTTGGATACACGACCAGTTTTTGCATATAGGTACCAATCCTAATGCAGCAAAAGGCATACTACGTAAGAGAATTTACAGAGCATTTCCATTATAAGGAAAAAGAAATAAAATGAGTATCAGTATTTCTTCAGTCACAATGTTTGATTGTGAATTAGATTTTCTGAACACGAGGCATTGGTATGGCAGTTTTGTCGCAGTACTTGTTTGTTTTTAGTATGCTGTCAAACTTTATACAAAGTGTGAACTAGTTGTGTATACAGTGGAAACTCGTCGATACGATTTTGCGTAATACGTTTTTCGGCATAATACATTTTTCTTATACAGTTAAACCTGCTTATAACGAACCTCCATATAATGAATTCCCGGACATAACAAAGTTTTTCTATTCCCCGCCGTTACTCCATAGAAGCACATGTATTTGAGACCTCTACGTAACGAAGTGGCAGCAGGAGACCCCCTCGAAATAACGAGTTTTCCCCGCTGACAACTTAGAGATTTCGGCCCAAATTTTGCCATTCTTGCGCGAGCAGCAACCGGAAGCACCTTCTCCACCGCGACAGAATGCGAAGCGCCGGCGGCGTGCTTGGCGCGCTCGAATTCACGGGAACTGCGAGGCGATAGCGAGCGCACGTGGGCGTGCATGCACGGGCGGGCCTGCATCCCTCGACCCGGCGATCTTGCCGCTGCAGGCGTGACCTTTCCCCCTCCCTTCATTCGAACATGATCCTGCCGCTTGCTGCAGCGGGCCTAGCCTGACAAGCCAGCACTCTCCTTTTCCAGTTGATGTTGCCGAAGAAAAAAAAAAAAACATTTTTTTTTTTTTCAACGCACTGGCAGCGCCGCTCTTTGGTTACTGCTCAAGTCTCTGCACTTCACTAACCTGACACTAGGTGACGCTATACGACACTACGACGCCATCGCATCGCTCGCTCTTCGTTTCCGACGCTTCGCGCTTGTGCGAAACGACACGCGTCCACGCATCCAGTACCTGGTGTGACATTCCAAGGATGAGTGCTTTGACGAAAACGGAAAACGGGTGCATGTTACAATTGAGGGTGCGTTAGAATCGAGTAGTTAGGATCGAGTAAATACGGTAAGCGTTCATTTTTTACATTTTCGTGCCGAACCTGCATATAACGAAATCCTCTTTATAACGAAGTTTTTCGGGAATTTGTCAATTTTGTTATATCCAGGTTTACCTGTATATCATTTTTTTCCTTATATACAATTATTTTGGGATAATACAATTTTCGGATGATACATTTTATTTTCCAGTTCTCATGAAGATTGTATCAATGAGATTCCACTGTATTGTCTTTCACATGCTTTTAATAAAGATTAGCTGCAAATGCAGCACTGTTGCAAAGTGGTTTTCGTTCTTGTCTGTATTGCATCTGTTTTTTTGTGGTGCAGTTCTAACATGCATTTAGACGAATAAGTACACGTCCTATTGTATACTTGGCTTGTATTAAGGGTCTCTAATACATTAGTTAAGCTGACTTTATGTTTGCATGTTACTTTACACATCGTCTGAAATACAACCTACTGCTGACTTACCCAGCGACATCAGCTGAGGTTGACAGATGAGAAGTGGGTACCAATTTAATGGGCAGCACACGGTCTTTGACAAAGAGCTCAGCACTCTCCCTCTTGAGGTTGGCTTGACTGTAATGGTAAGAACAGCATGCGATGTTAGTAAACTGTGTCAGCAGAGGGATGCAAAACAGTTGTCCCACATGCGATCAACAGAGGCACAATTAAGTTTCCCACACCAGTAAAACAGGCCCACTGAAACAATCCCAACTGATGAGGTTATCTTAATTGAAACATATAAATGGGCCGAAAGCAGCAACAGCAAAGTAAAACAAAATAAATGTAGTTTTGTAGCGCAAGGAAAAAAGGTAAGGAGGGGGCCTGAAGTAGTAGTCACACTGATGCATCTCTTCTGAAACCATGCAATGTGCACATATGATGGCTGCAGCTTAAACTGATTTACAACAACACCTATGACTTACTTGCAGCAGTAACCTCCAGTTCAACATTTAAAGTAGACTTTATTTGCTTAATAGCTACTCACTAACTGTTGTGATGTACTGGCAACCTACAATACTAATCTATGAATTACCGACTATTTTCACTTTTTCCTTCTGATGGTATGCAATGAAACCGAGAATTTTAAGTTGTACTACTTGGTGCAAATGATGACCTTCGCGCAGATTCTGTTCTGGCAAGCTCCACAGCCATGATTAAAGCAGAAAACAAATGCAACAGCTTCACAAGCGATATGACATACCACAGGTCTATTCAAGTCAACCGAGTTTCCCAGCACCTATTCAAGATGCACTTCACCTAGGCCCTTGACTCTCAAAGGTATGGTAGAGCGCCCTACACCCTGCCCTCAATTGTATGGATTGCAAAAAAAGGTGCCGCCACAGGCTATTGCGCCCTTGAGCCTTGCAGCAACCACAACCTGCACTGCCGACACCTTTTCGTTAGCGATGCCATGCACCTTCTCTACACCTTTTCGTTAGCGGTGCCATGCACCTTCTCTGAAACGGACAAACCTGACCTGTCGTACCAAAAGCTACGTCCAACAAGTCTCCAACAAGTTCCAACAGTAAAAGCAGCCACATCTCTCAAACTCATCGTGCATTTTTGAAGCCATGTCACATCACATGTCTTTTAAAATTGGAAGGTTTAGCTTAATGCTACTGCTGACCATTACCATCCAAAGTTACCTGACAGCCACCTGACAGATGCTAGCTAATGCACATTTCCCTGGCAGTTTAAAGTACAGAACTGCCTAGCTAGGCTGCATGAGGGCTGACAGGTGGCCAGGGTCTTAATGATAATAACACATTTCTGCTTCCAGCAAAATTAAACGATCCAACATTACCTTAGCCATCCTTTTCATGCAAAAGTTCAAAAGACTGCAATTAGCTGACAATACAGATTGACTGCAGATTGGCATAACATTGAGACGTCACTGATAACTCACTTGCTGTCAATTTGTTCAAACAATGGTGGTTGAGATTCCTCAGTGACGACTTGGTACATGAGTAGATGGCCCTTGAATGTCTGTAAGCGAAGTTTTGCAGTTTTGGTGACAGAATGAACTGGCACACACATGAAATTGCAGTATGAGGAGGAGTGAAAAATTAAGCACTCCGATATCAATATTTCAGAACTGTACATACTTAACTCATTGCAATCAATGTAGGTTCGAGCAAGTGTTGACACTCATTGCATATTCTTTCAGAACACTACTGGCATTTATTTGGTAGAAAAGAGTTAATTAACAGTAATCACTGTGAAGACAAAATTTCCCATTTTAAACACTGTTCACAGACTGTAGCACCGCTGATGTAAGTGCAATGTTAAGAGTTTCATGAAATTTTCATACACCTTAGCTGTCCCCGTGCAAGAAAATTTAGCAGAACCTACTATGTCACATCTTGCTTACTTTCAAATGCAATCTTTCGTCACAGATAAACAACGACATCTAGAGGTCCTGGTGCCAAATATCAAGGGGGCAGCGCGACCTGTCATACATTTCTTTCTCATTTTTGGCTAGCTCACACTCTGCACCTGGAAGCATGGACTCCAAAAGTTATTCCAAAAGTTAAATCTAACAACCTCACTTATCTTATTTTTTGTAATGTCACTTTAGGAAAGCCACAGGCAAGGACAGGCAATCGTAAGGACACTGTAGTCAAGAATTTGATGAAAAGTTGTCTGGCAAGGGACCTTCTTTCTTCTTCTTCTTTCTGGGGTTTTACGTGCCAAAACCAGTTCTGATTATGAGGCACGCCGTAGTGAAGGGCTCCGGATTAATTTTGACCACCTGGGGTTCTTTAACGTGCACTACAACACAAGCACACGGGCGTTTTTGCATTTCGCCTCCATCGAAATGCGGCCGCCGCGGCTGGGATTCGATCCCGCGACCTCGTGCTCAGCAGCGCAACGCCTTAGGCGACTGAGCCACCCCGGCGGGTGGCAAGGGACCTTCATAGTGGAACAAAAGGTACACTCACCAATGCAGAAACAATATATACCAACGTTTTAGTGCCCGTACAGGTACTCTGAACAAGGCACCAATATGGGCACCAATACGTTTATATATATTTTATTTCTGCATTAGTGAGCATGCTTTTTCTTTTACTAGCAATGCTGTAGGTTGCTTGCTGCATTTAGATGTATAATGCCGAGTTAAGCTGTTCATGGCATGCTTACTTAGCAAATCAATAAGTACTTTTGACGCATTCAAAAAAAGTCCTATTGCCCCCCATAATGTCTCACAAACAGGTGCCACTAGAATAACCTGCAATGGGAAGTTGCTTTCTTCATTTGTCCTTTTATTGTAAACTAGGAAAATGATGAAATTAGATTTACAGAAATCCAGACGGAGGAAGAAAATTTATGCAAGTGAACAATTGTCATCCACATACAAGCAGCATGAAGCTGCAAAGGAAGCCAATATGGGTTTCTCCGATTCGTAGTTGACGAAAAATTCTTCCTTTCTCAACAATTCTTTTTCCCTTTCATAGATGGATCAGCTATTTATAAAGCATGCTAAAAGGAGTATCTGTTGTGATGGCTCAATGGCTATAAAGCCTGTCAAGGAAGAGGTCATTGGTTCTATTACCAGCCACAGCAGATTGCAATGGAGGCAAAATGCAAGAACACTCAAGCACTCAAAATAAAGGTAATGCCACCATTAGCACCCCCAGGAAATGATGCAGAACCCAGAACGTTGAGAACCAGCGCAGCTACTCGACATGACCTCCGAGATTGGGCGACGTCCACGGCGTGCTGAGAATCTCGGAGTCAATGTACCGATATTTGCATCATATCTAGCCACAAGGTGTATGCGTAGTCTGCTTAGATGCTATTTAAGGCTGGTTACAAGATAACTGGATAATCAACAGCTGAGACTCTTTCTCGTGATTGCTTTAATAGCATGTGCTACTCCTTTATAACCAATTAACACAAACAAACGTTACAGTTGGCCTTTACACTTAAATGCACTTCAGAACCTTTGGGGGTCATAATTAATTTGAAGTCTTCCACTGTGGTGTAACTGACAGCATACTGTGCTTTGATATAGAAACTCTTCTAAATTATTGGGAATGTGTTAGCCATTTGTAAAAGTCAAAGCAAGGAGCAAGACATGGTGCACCCAATTACACTCACAAGGACGGCCAGCATGGAGGAGTCTCGCTTCCAAACCAGCCGTGAGTTGCTGCCATGCTTGCTGAGTGACTCACTTGTCCGAACATGAGATGCAATCTGGACACAGAGCTGCCGAAAAGACAGGAACAGAAAAGCTTGTGTCAAAACACACAGAAAAAATCGAAAAGTTGAAGTCGGGCCATCGGCGCTCAGTGAGTCATCATAAGCAGTGCAACAAATGACTATTGACCTAAATGACAAAGCATGTCCCATGTGTGTGCGTGTGTTTTGTCGGTCACATGT
Source organism: Dermacentor silvarum (assembly GCF_013339745.2). Taxonomy (NCBI): domain Eukaryota; kingdom Metazoa; phylum Arthropoda; class Arachnida; order Ixodida; family Ixodidae; genus Dermacentor; species Dermacentor silvarum. The sequence continues at coordinate 76,227,437 of NC_051164.1, forward strand.
CTAAGTTTCATCACAATATTTCAGTCTCTGCCAAAGAAAATGCAGTAAAAATCACTTAAATGGAACACGAAGGGAAGGAAAAAATGTCTTCCATTTATTTGAAGTTTCATTTAGGTGAAAGACCAAAAAATCACCAATGGTCGTTTTACTCAAAAAGCGTCCGAATGTTGCGATATTTCTGTGGTGAAAAAAAAAAAAAAAAGAAAGGAAGAAAAGATGTTAGTGTGCTTTATTTATAATATCGTAGCTTTTTTTGTGCAAGGTTGTATTCACGAGTGAAAGGATTTCCAACAATTATCCACAGTTCTTGCGTTTGAAATAGCGCTGCAGACTTCCAACTGCATCTCTTACCATCAGGTCCGAAACAGTACCACACACTAGAATAGTAATATCTATGTCTTTCACATGAACTTCACTGATATCTTCAACTGACTCCTAAGAGCAGGTAACAAGGGCATCGTCCGAGGCCTCTTATAACTGGCGGTGTGGATGAAGCAGTAGTGTCAGCCTGATTGCAAGATCCTACCTATTCCAGAGTACTCTCTTCCTCCCCCGGGAGGAGCATTGCTTTCCTAGCAAAGTCCTCATGATAGAAACACAGTTGAAACTTCGACATCATTAATTGGCATTACCATTTCTGCAACTTCCTCATGGATTAGATTTTCTTCACTGTTTATAGCATCACCATTTGACATGTTTGTCGACATTTTCTGTTCCACATGCCAATAAGGCTGGTGTCAGTTTCGTTTAACTGGAGTTTACAAAAAGGCAGGCTCCAATTAACCGAAGTTTGTTAAGATTGTGTCTATGGGCAGCCAACCAAATTTGATACATTTTTCCGTTTATCCGGCATTTTCATTTAGGCGAGTTTCATTTATCCGGAGTCCCCTGTAGTTCTAACACTCCTTTTATGCTCCTTCAGTATTATGCACTCTACCCTAAAATTGAAGTGGGTGATACCTCCGGAGCTCTTATTGCAATATATCACCATGCGAAAGGTAAAATGATGATGTCTTAGGTGACGGAGTAACATAATTTCACACTCATTTAGAAACTAAAGTAGCAAGCTAAGGCTAACATAAGGAATGCATAGTTCACCTTTAATGTGCTCTTGTACAGGTGCCACAGAAAGCACTATACAAACTTTACCATAGAGTGCTGTAGAGATATTTGCATAATGCACAGCTTTTGGCACACTATATTTATTTTCAATTTTTGTTTATGTCATGTGAACTAGGTCAGGTCATTACTATGGTAGGTTTAGTTTACTTGGGTGCATCATATGAAGTAACGAAAGACGTGTAGAGACGTTGTCGAGTTTCTGTTATCTTAGCGCACTATAGCCCGAACAAGCTATAGAAAATGCGCACAAAATGCTTCCAGCAAGGTCGAAAGGTTTGGAAAACGAAAGCGGTGCTAAAGAGGTCTCTCATTTATTGACGAGAAGTGTGTCAATCGAAGTACCGTGACATCATCAAGCATGCGATTAAAACATAGAAACACTAATGACATTGTCATGTGGCATACAGAATGGTTACCGCTTTTTGACATTCTCGTGTGACATACAACTTCTTTTAATCATTGTCACGAAGCATTCCAAAGGGAAATTGAAGTCCGCTGTGACATGATGCTATCATTAGTTCACCGAGACTACCAGTAGACCTGGAACGCCCGGCAGGGACTTGCCCCTTTTTTGCTCACCTTCTCGAGCCAAATGCCAATGCTGTTCTCGGTGAGAACAGCAAAAAGCGTCCTGTTGTAGTCTGACGCGATCCATGTCAACGTCGAACTGGCCTCCCTGTCGATGTTGAGCACTTGAGGCCACCGGATCGGAAAATACATGACGGCGGCAAGGATGACGACGTGTCTCTCTTGGAAGAACGGACTCGCTCTGTCACCGAAACACACTCAGCCTTCGTGTCACGTCCCACCGACTGCCATGCAGAGACAACGATCCCTTCATGATACACAGCATAAAGCTCGAGGTCTGGGGTCCAGTAAAAAGCGGGGGCAGTGTACAGACAGAAGACGCAACCGTTTCAAGAGTTCGGAACTTTTTCCGGGCATCTTACACAAGCCATGGAATCGGGAAACAAAAAAACAGCGTTGAAGAGATCTTGAAGCGAAGAGCTTGAACCGAAGCTGCTGCAAGTCAAACCGGAAGTAAATGTAAATCGCACGACTACGATGGTGCTGACATCTTGCGTAGGCTAAAAAAACCTTCAAATATTAGTTCTCCGAACGTTCATAAAAAAAAGCTAAGACTCACAGTTTGAAACGTCATTTTATTAAAACTGATAGTTACATAGGCAGTGACAAGAAAACGATTTAATTTTGAAGGTCATATTAATTTATGACGTCATAATAACTGCATAAGGTGGCGTCCTCTAAGTGTTATAAGCGAATCTTAAAGGCTATGCTTTTGCTGGTTGAATGCGCTAGACGCGATTTTTGGAGCCGAAAGCACGTCACCGACGCCGGGTTTTGGACACCATACAAGATTAAACGTCAATGACGTACTTTCGGCTCTAAGAATCACTTTAGCCGCATTTAGAAAACAAAATTATAACCTTTAAGATTCGCAATTTAAATCTAGAGGGCGGCACTCTATAACTATAACTCTACTAGGCGTGAACTTGAACACCATCTGCTGCCAAAAGTGATATGGCCTCCAAGAGTTTAGACACCTTTTTTATCTCAAAGGCCATGCTTTGTCCGCCATGCTTTGTCCAAATCCAATCCCAGTTATTATGACCAAAAACAAATGTTTAAGGCAATGCTTTTACGGGCTAAATGCGCCGGAACACGCTGGCACCTGCAATGGGCAAAGGTATGGCTACATGACCCTTGAGATTAATTTTTATTCTGAGAAATTCGTCGCTCTGAGATGCGATGTTCTAGGACTGACTGTAACGATTTGACGCGCGTGAAAGCTTGGGTTGAGTATCTCGAAGGCCATAGATCCGTAACAAGAAGAAAACTTCACGGAAGAACCAATGGAGGAACTCTATGACTTCTACTACTTCCGTGATTCATGATTACTTCCGTTCTGTGCGTGCAGCGGTCGTCAGCTTAGCAGCTCACGCGGGGTAAACCAGTCGCAAAGGCAAGATTTCTCGATTTTTTTTTGTTTGTTCTCCAGCCTTCTGAAACTGAACCGCACTATCGATTACAACTTGCGCTTGGGACGATTCATTGAAGACTGAAACCACTCCAGCAGCGCTGTGTGTGTGTGAGGTGGGCCTCAAGTGGAATCGCGGTGAGCCGATTCATCAGCAAACAGGATGGCGGAATACAGCCGCAAGGTTCGCTCGAAGAAGGAAAAATCAGGCGAGACGATCGCGTACAGCGAAGCTGCCATGCGGCACAACGGCGCCGTGCTCGAGTACTGCCGCACATCGCTCGCCGCATTGTCCGGTTGCACGGCGGGCATACTGGGTCTGACGGGCCTCTGGGGTTTCCTCTTCTACTTCGCCACCTGCGCTGGCGCTGTGGCTCATGCTGGTGCTCCGCACGATGAACACCTGGCACCGTTTCCTGCGCAGCCGTACCACATTCCTCACGACAGGGCTGTTCGGTGGCCTCTTCACCTATGTTCTCTTCTGGACTTTCTTCTACGGCATCGTTCACGTCTACTAACGAGTCTGTGCGGCCACCTGGAATGAAATGTGATGCTCTTTGCGGAAGTCGTCGAAGTCTGTCGCGACAGCAGCTGCGTTCCCCTTAGCCTGTGTGGCGTGCCGGATGGTAGCACAGCAGGTGCTGTGGTGATGCAGCACCTAGGTGGCACTGGCGGGACGCTTTAACCACACGCGTTGACGCTGTAGCGTCGATTGTGTGGCCTGTGTACACGGCCAATGCGCGATCATGGTGGCTCATTTGTTGAGCTCGCGTTGCGTACTGCCCCCACTTTACGAGGCAGACTGAGACAGCGACAAATGGTCCTTTGAAGCGCCACTTCGTAACAGCTACCAGCTTTATCATTTTTCTTCAAGTCTGTTTACATGTGCTGCACCTTTATCAACATGTTAGTGTTGCAGTATTGCACGTGTGCGCTTTGCCGAAATGGTTTCTTCTTAGTGTTGCTTAGCTGGTGTTGTTTATACACATTGTCCGGTGGATTGCATTAAAGATGTTTGGCTTGTAGTGGTGGTCCAAGTTACATCTTTTTGTGGTAGTTACACTGAAGCATTTCATAACATTTGAAATGCATGGAATGTTGCACCTTTGATGATACTATTGTTCCTGTGTTGCACGTACGTAAACAGGGCAAACTGGAGTGCAATGTTCTGGCCTTTCTTTTTTGTGCAAGTGGCAACCCACGAGTGAAGGAATTGAAACCGTATCGAAGTCCCTCGCAGTCAATCCTCAAGCACACACTCCTAACGTTTACCTGTCACTCCTTAAGTTAGTTCTCACGCTCAACTATTTCGAATTCAATTCTACTCACTGCCTGCAAACTTTCGGCACAAGCATGGGAACACCATTTGCTCCCACGTACGCCAACATTTTCATGGGACAGCTTGAAGCAAACCTGATAAAATAATACTTCATTTATACATTTAAAACCCCACACCTATCCGCGTTACATTGACATATTTATAATATGGGATCACGGCACAAGCTTGCTAACCGATCTAATTAGCCATTTCAACCACTTCCACCCGAGTATTAAATTTACTGCTCACCACTCTCCTAGTCAAACCAACTTCCTCGACACAACGGTTACTACATAGAAAACGGAAAACTGAGAACGACACTGTACCGGGGAAGCCTACGGATAGCCAGCAATATTTAGACGACACCAGTCATCACCCGCGACACTGCAAGCAAGGAATTTTTGTTGGACATGCAAAATGAATAAGAAGAATCTATAGCGAAGACTATTACATCCACCATCTACTATATGAATTTAAAGCAACGCTAGCAGAAAAACTATCCACAAATGCCTCTCGACAGGGCTTATGACGTTGCATCAAGATTGGAGAGGCAGTACGAATTAGCTAAGAAACGGCCTACACCAGAATCTGAGAGACCATCAGCCTTTATAACAAAATATTCTAATGCCCTCCCAAACATAAACAACATCCTATGAAAATACCACCCAAAATTGTCAAGTAACGAGCGTCTGAGAAAAGCATTCCTGGTGATACCAAGGGTGACCTATTGCTGCAACAGAAACTAAAGACATGTTAGTGCACGCAAAAGTTGGGCAACATCATTCCCCCGTAATAAAAAGCATGTTCTCGCCTCAGGTGCAAGACCTGCAGGCACCTTCAAAGTGGCCCTAAAATTAATAGCATCGCAAATAGCTATACACACGAAGTGAGAACCAGCTTTACTTGCACTAGTTCCGATTTATATGCTGGAATGTTCCTTCTGTAAGGATAATCAATGAACGTCAGGACGGTCAGGTTAAAGAGACATCGCGTGGACACAGCTAAAAGCTTCCCAAAGCCATCGCCAAGCATTTCAGCCAACCAGGTCATAGCTTTTATGAACTTAAACTCTTCATACTACAGTGAAATTTACGTTCTGCACAAGACAGAAAATACAGAGAATCATACCTCATCCATAAATTCAAAGCACTGTAACCAATCGGCATAAATGTTTCAATGGGAGCTGTAGAATCTATTCATTATGCTAAATGTCAAACTATGGGCAACCACACTTGATTATTTTTCATTGGGCTGCCCAGCTTTTTTTTTTTCCTTTTTTAATTTTTTTGGTATTGCATTGTCAATATTATTCCAACCTCCTCACTTCCCTTTTCTTTCATTCATTCCATTCATTTGTTTATTTCTATATTTATTCTTTTTTTCACAAGCACCATTTTCTGCTGCTACTTTTGCTCTCTCAGAGAGACGATAGTTCACTGACCTCCAGCTAAGCAGATAATTGTGCCTCCCCCCCCTTGTCGTACAGGCTTCCACGAAAAGTGGAACCTACAGCGACATGTCAACTGGCTGACACGCATCGCTACCTCACATTCCTCCACAGAAGTTGAGTAGCACATCTTTCTCTTCAACTTTACACCCTCGATCGTTTCCTCGCCCCACCCGTCTTACCCTCTCTTCCCTTTAGAAGAACCGTACTTGTATATACTGTGCCGAGGAGAGCATATGTTGCCTTGAAAAAGGCAAGTCCACTTGTCGAAACATTGGCTCCTGCTTTTGCCTCATTCTCGTTTTGCTCAACACTTTATGTTTCACCAGATATTTGTGGGCGTCAAGCAAAAAAGTTAGAGGCTCTCAAGTACCATAAATCGCATGCTTGTAAACTACAGGGTGCTGTGCTTTTATTGCAACTGCAGAAACAAACTGCTTGCAAGATCTGCATACACAGCTTTACTCACCAGAACAAGTGTCATGCATGTGTAAAAAGCTACCTTGCTATTTACATCCTGTGGCAAAAAAGATTAAGCCAAAAATTTTAAACTCCACCATGCACCACCACATGCACACACACCTTTGCACGATAAAGTGCATTGAGTCAATGCATTTTAAGGCAGGAATAGCGCAGAGCTGTTCCAATCTGGTTTAGTTTCAATCCACCATTAACCTTCTGTGACAGGCCAAAGTGGCTCTGTTGATTTATGGCTATGTCCACACAATTGGGAAGAACGATCACAATTTGGGAGTTTCCCGGACAAATCGGGAGAGTTGGCAGGCATTTAGTTATATCCGTGTTTGTTATATCGAAGTTCGACTATATATATTGTTCAACTACAGCAGACTGAGAACAAGGGAAGGTCACGACAAAATTGACAATTGGCAGAGTAAGCGCGCGTTTATTGTTGTGAGAGCCCCATTTAGATCGGCTTGATCTTGAAGTGCAGGCCAATGAGGGAGAAGACGAGGCATTTGAGGTCCTGCACCAGATAGTAGAAGCACCGCAGGCCCTCAGGGTCCTTACTCTGGTTGACATCCACCAGCGAGCCAATCTTGGACGTCGTGAAGGACACGTGCTCGTCGCCCATCACGATCTCCAGCTCCTGCGGAAATGTAACATCAACCAACCACCGATAACGGAAGCTTTAGACACTGCTTAGACTGGCCTCCAAGCTGTCTAGTTTCAAAACATTCCTATCCAAAATCACATGCTGACACTAAGCCTTGTTAATTCAAACCAACCAGCTGGCACCTTTACATTTCTGTGGGTCAAGTCTTTCTTTATTTCAAACCTGAAATTGCCCTAGGTCTAGGGTGCGCAAGCAAAAATGTGGCCCAATCTTGGTGATAGTGCAGAAAGGGTCCAAGCACAATGGCACATACCCCTGTGAATTCTGGGACCTGTAACGTGCCCCTGAACTACCCTTGTCACACCTAGGACCCAAAAAGGTCCCAGGCACAAGGGTAGGAACAGATGATACGATTGGATTTTAGCCCAAAAGGCCAACCCGCGTCGGCCATGTCCACGTTCCCACAACCCTCTCTTTGTCAGCGTTCCAAACGCTTGCGTATCTTGTTTCTTTTCCTTCCCATCTCCCGTGGAAACGTTACGCGTGTCTAGTTTCCTCCGGCTCCTCGGGGCGATGGTTGCATTCTTGTCCCTGTGCCTGCCATCGCTCTTCGTAGGCGCGTTGCTCCTTGGGAGTCCGGACTACACACGAATATGATGGAATTAATATAATAATAACAGACGTGATACGAGAATGTGTGTGCGTACCTATCGTCACGATGACCACCGATCAAGACAAAAATTGGCTGTGGTTTAGCTCTGGTTAAACCTAGTCAAGTAGCGATAGCTACAGACCCCCGGCTGCGCTTAGGCTTCGCTTGTAGTTAGACATGTTGTTATTAAACTTAGTGGTTTCCCACTAGACTAAGAAAGGAGAGACGTTGTGGTCAACCAATGGGTAAAACTATTTTTCACACCAATGAATACGCTTCTATGATCCGTAAAGTAATGGAGGAGCGTGCCAACCATTCGGCACGCACCTCTTGAGTCTCTTCAGCGCTGTCTCCACTTCATTTCTACGGCGATCCCTGGCCTCCTTCAGGCTGGCCAACTTCTCACCATCCATACTGCGGCCTAAACTATGGCTGCGGTGACACGAGCTCTCCCCTTCTATACTTCCGGTTATCATAGCTGCGGAGCGCGGGGTGTGACGTCATACAGAGGGCGTGGCGAGCGCGCCAGCTGTGACGGTTGCCAGGCAACGGTGGACGCGCGCCTGTAGGAGCGGTGGCCGCGCAGCGACCGCGACGAGCCGAGTCGCCAGAGAATCGAGGCCCGTGGTGTGACGTCACAGTGCAGCCACAGCTCAAAATGCGGCGACGGCGAAAAGACGAAAACCTGGCGAAATTACAATAAATGTGTTCATAGCTTTGTTCAAAATTCTGTGACATCTCTGCGTCGTGTACAAAACAGCTTCGCTGGTCATCCACCTTCACAGAGTGGAATGGCTCATGACTTTTCGGTCTGCTCTCAGCAGCGTTTCAAGCAAAAGCTACAGCTCACAATGGACGACTACTTTACTTACCTAATTTTAACATGTATCACTTATTGCAAGAAAATAGAGGTTATGCGAAAATCTGCATGTGTGCTTTTCTACACACCTAGTTTGACCTAACCACGATGACAAACCTCGGGTTGAAATCGTAATTAGGTGTCAACATGTCAGCTGCTGACACCATTCCTGCTGCCTTTCCTCCCTCGCATTATCCAAGCTTTGAAAACACGTCTAACGTTTAACAGTGCTACTAGCTGGAACGTCACCATCTTTTTCGCTAGGGCAAGTTAGCTGTATGTGAGAAAGCCTGCTTACAGAATTTTGCATAGCACCTATTGGTTCAAAAATTGCCTACACTTGGCATTCAGATACGAAATAGAAACAGTGTTGGCGGTGTTGGCAACATCCTATTTGTCAGAGTTAGTGTCATTATGAATGCTCATTCAAACAAAGGAGTTATCTTACATACTAGGCTAGCAGCAATGGAGCCATGTCGCACGTTTTCGGCATGTTGAAGTATTGTGCCACATAACGAACTGGCAAAGCAGATAGTCTGGGTGTGGGCCACCCTCCCGTTTTCAATGGTGGCAGAGTCATTAAAGAATTGCGGAGTATCAAATGCAGTAGACTGCACAGAGCACATGTGGCCCACAGCGCTAAAGAGTTGTCTGAGAGAGAAGGTAATTCTGCAGGTAACTCTGCCATACTTCCTTACTCAAGCTCTCAACTGTTAAGTGCATCATTGCTGCTGCAGACACTCCCCAGGCCTGCTAAACGTTTGCTCCCATGACTTGTCAATCTCAGTGAAACCATTACCTACTGACCCTATCTAAGACATCAGGTGCAAAGCTGTGGAAGCTAGAGAGACTGTTTGCAGTGGCTGCATTCGCACCTAGAAATAGTTCAATGTATTTTTGTGTGCAACTGTTTTTTTATATAGGCTCACTATTGAATGAAAGAAGTTTTAATCCTTAGAAACAAACAAACTGTGGTATACGGCTGCTAATGCGCTATTCTAAATCAATTTGCTTTTGGGGCTTTTTCATTTGTAGCCCCCTGCGGTAGCCTCATGTGCATAGACGGAACACAAAGTGAAGTGAAGCATTCACAAAACATGCGGAGTGATAAATTTTGGTGACCGAACTTCTAGCATAGCTTCCACAGTGCTGCACCTATATGTCTGTATCGGAGCATAACACCGCAGCCATAACCTGCGGTGTATGTTTAGGTTAATACGTGTATATGCTGGTGCCATTGGCAACCCTACTTCAGGGCCTTTGATGCATTGTATAGGAGAATAGACTAACTATGCCACAATGTCTCTAGTGCGCTGTGGAGTGTGAATGAGCATCGCACCCTCTACAGACCGCTGCTTGCTGTGTGAGCCTTGCACAAGCAAATGTCCACGACGGAGAAGCCAGAAGCTAAGTAACAAATTCCTAAGCCCTTAAGGACTACAGGTTTTCTTTTTTAGAGCAACTATAATGACTCAATCTTTTGTGATATGCCTTAACAACATCATTAGAACACCAACCACATTATTAGAACAGAGTCTGTTATTAATGTGAGAAATCTAGTGTAATAAAAGGGATGATGAGAGAATGTCTGCCGCTATCTATGTTATCAGGAGGGCTTGTCAAAATCTAAAAAGTGACAATTACTCATGATGAGCTGAGGCCGTCAAGATACCATAGAGAGTTAACAGCTACCGGCCATAAAAAACAAACACAGGCACCGAAAGTCAGTGCCCACTACTTTTTTTAAATGTGCCTTTACATTGTCCATTTGGTTAGCATCAATTAGTAACATAATAGCTATGAACCAACTAGCCCAAACAAAAATTTTCGCAGAACACTTACCTGCCGTCCAATACGATCTGGGTGAGGCCAGAGCCCATCATCTTCACGCATGATTTCAGAGTCGTCAATGATGCGTTTCAGCTCCTCCATGACACACTTGTGAACGTAGGCCTGCATGTAAAGTGCACCAAAAAATTACCATCACCCTAACTAGATATCAGTTTCGAAGACTCACTCAAATCTTTCAAGCCAACTCGGAGGTTCGGAAGTGGTTCACAGTGATGCTTACGGTTTGCATAATTTATTGCACTAATGTGAATGAAGGTCTCTAGCAACTACAATGGTTCAGGCTTTTTACACAGCATTCAGGTTCTCACACAGCACTGACTACTGAATTGCACATTAGCAAGACCATGAGGTAAGCTACTATGGTCGGTGACAAGCTAATGATTCAGTGCAAGCGCCGCCTACAAAGTTACTGTGCATGTGCCCTTTGTATTTCCCCATTCCAAAACTCGTTTCTTTAGAGACGCTAATTTTAAACTGTCCACCTCCACTATAACGTCATGGAAATGAGTGAATGTAATTGGCTGGAACGTTCATACAAATTCTCTTAGCTGGACAGCAGAGTGCTTGCCCCTTTATTCGTAGGCTGTCATCAGCTACAGTTGCTTTGTCTTTTTTCTCACAAAATGACAGCCAGTGTACGCAGAGCCCTCCATGGTTTTTGTTACACACAAGCTCATGCAGGGTTAAAAACAGAAGCACAGTTATAGCATAAAGTTGTTGGACTTTCTGGAAAGAAAGTTGACAGGAAAGAAAATTGAGTTTGTCAGTGATTGTTCCGGAACTGAGACGTCATATCTAGCAACAAATGACAGAACAAGGATGAGCAGTGCCCAGAATGAAAGGTCATTGTCCTGTGTAAGTCAATGCTTTTCCAGCGTTCAGTCATAACTAGCACAAGAAGACGCAAGACAACAGGTAAGTGAAATGCAACACTAGTGTCCTCTGATGACATCTTTTTTGTCTTGCTGGGGCTTACAACATCCCAATTCTGAGAGAGAAAAAGGGAGGATTAAGGTAATGAACTGAACAAACTAAACGGAAAAACATGCCATGCATGTGTCTGCTTGACGATAAAGAGGTGACTCAAAAGCAAATGTTCAAGCAGAAATTGCACAGAAGGTACTAATTCGAAGCACATTTCATCAAATGCTCAAATTACATTGCAGTGTAGACCAAAAAATTTGCTGTTTAGTATTATACATCATAAGTCTTGCACTATTTCATCTGTTATCGGTCGGAGTAAAGGTTCACAAATGCTTGCGAGCAACCTGCTTTTGAGAAAAAGAGAACTTTCTTCAATGTCAACTCTGCTTCATGATGTCTTCATTTGTGGAAGCGCCACTTCTCTGTGGAGAGGCAACGGCTGCTTTCTGCTATCTTGCCTTTCGTTTCTCCCCCACCACTGGCTTCTTTTAAATCGTTTCAAAGTAGAAGTTTATATTTCAGCTGCAGAGCATGGCATCAGCCAATAATAGCACATCAGCTTATAACAGCTTTCCAAACACATTATGCTTCTTCTGCTATCAGCAGAGGTACAATATTATGCTCAGCTATTGCTGCCCTGCTTTGTGAGGAATCGGATGGAGAAGTAAGAAATTTGCACATGCGCATGGAGCAATCTATAGGCTAGGAGATGAAAAGTTAATTTATTGTGGAAGCAGTACTCCCCGATAGTGAAGTGATGAGGCACGGCGATTTTGTCCTCTTTTCTATCCTGCCAGTCACATTTTACTACTGGCTTCATTTAAATTATTTTACCTTGGTGATAGCTAACAAATAAGCTGCAGTGGGTGAGGTCAGTCAATCCTAGTAGCTGGCAATGCAACCGTGCTCTTCAGGCACATACCTGATGATGCAGACTTAAGAGTTTAGTGGCTTAGAGGTAATAATTCCAACTCTGGATCTATGCGTTCGAATCACCATGGGGTATTAAAATTTTTTTCTGCTTCATACAACTCCGGAAAAGCATTCCTGCAATGGATATTGGCACCCGTCACTAAAACATCAAATCAACTTGAGGAGTGAGCTCATAACAGCTATTGCTGTAAAAACAAAAAACAACTGTGGGGCGTAAAGTGCATAAGACTAATCACTTCACTCAGCATGTCACCAAAACTTAGCACAATATGCACAACACACATTCAGACCTGGTAGTATTGTGCATAATCTAGGCTTTTTAAACTTCGTCTTTAATCAAAGTGAAGCTAATGCGACCAGTGTTAATACGCAAAATGGTGTTTACGACACTTGTACCCGCTGCAATAAAACCTTTAGTGAACTTCTCTGTGCGGGGCAGTTTGTTGGAACAAGAACGATGAGGAAGAAGACGAAGAAGTTCGTTATTATTAATAAATCCGTTTTACTATGCACTGGGAGGTTTGGTTTCCTACAAAGCCTGTGCACATAAAATCTTTGTTGGAAGCGAATCTGCATAACGAATTTCGGTTCTCTCATAATGCACCTTGCGTTGGATCGACATGCTGCTATAGCAGAAATTTAACTATCGTGACAGATTAACGATAGGCATCGAGACATGCTGTAAGGATATCCAGGCTCTCAGAGAAGTACGTCTATCAGCAGCCCACATATCACGACATACTCAGGCATGCCAGCAGTACCACTTTTCTATCTTAAAAAACAGTACGGCCTATGCATTACAAACGATTACGAAATCTCACTGTGTTTAACTTTGTGCTGGCACTTTGCTGTCACATGTAGACGTAAAAATGTACAGCGGCATGGTACGCACACGCGCTAAATAAACAAGAGTGTTGCGGACAAACTTGCCTCTTTCCGGATCATGGTGTCGTTCTTGTAGTTCGAGTTGTTTGCGTACCGCAATTTGCCTAGAATATCAACAAGCATTTTGGTAAGAACACAGAGTAGCACTAGATGCAAAGTAGCGAAGCCGATTACTATAAAATTGTACATAACGTAATGATCGGCAAGGATGAATGATCTGTTTGTTTCATGACACAGCCCCAGACTTAGTAGAGCGGATTGAAAGAGTACGTCAAAAGCAGAATTCCGTTTTTCCATGGAAGCTTCCAAAGAATACAACGTCTGCTAAAAAATACGGTGTTGGAAGCTCCGCACGGACAGATGTGTGACGCTGAAAAGCATCGAACAATAATTAATAATGCGCTGATCGAACGCTGTGGAGGCGCCAAGTAACGACTGATGATTTTGTGGTTGGTGAAATGACTACGGAACTTGCACCACAGAAAGATGAAATGTGCGCGAATCCAAAAGGTCACTAGGCAAAGCAATTAGCGCTACAGTATTAGGACAGTGACATAAAAATGTGATCTCTGCGCACATGTGCAGATAGAGCGTCGACTCCAAGCCACGGAAACGACGCTTTCGACGTGTATTATGAGCGGGTACGTACCATCTGGCCGAAACTCGAACTCGAGGAACTCGTGGCCGAATTTGCCCTTGTGACCGACGTAATAACGTAGGTAAAAGTCTGTGGAAGTCATTTGAAGTTCTTGCCGTCACAACGCTGCACAAAGTTAAAATGCCTCACAAGCTTGCTATGGACTGGGCGCGTTCGAATGTGTACCTACCAGCTTGCAAATCCACAAGCGAAGCTGCGTACAAAGATATCTAAAAAGACAGCTTCTTTTCTGCGTAGCCGATGTTAAATCAACTTGTCATGACGTATTTTAGCGTTTATAATTACTTCCGGCAATTACAAGACACAAACGCATGGCCTCATAGATCTAGTTATTTTTAATGCAACTACTATAACACTGAAACTAAATGCCGTAGAACAGCCGCTTAAAATAATACAAAACTTTTGGACACTTCAAATCCACGCCTCATAATTTGACGGCCACTAAATTTTAAATGCGGATCTTAAAGGCTATGCTAAAGTAACTCAAAAGCCGGAAACACGTCAAGACACTGAATTTTTGACACCACCTCTATCTATAAGCGAACACGCTTTACGTTGTTTGTCACCTGGTGTCAAATTTTGATACTAACTAAAAACTAAAATAGAGTGAAACAAAAGAAGAAACTGACCGGCTCGACCACATGTGCGCTCAGGAACGTTGTTGCTGAAATTCTACAGAGCAATATAGAGTGTACTAGATTGGGGGAGTGGGTCCAATGCAGGCTCCCCGCTGAGGCCTTTTTTATTGAAAAGTTGGTGGCGCTACCATCGCTTTCTCCTGAATGAGCAGCCGGACGCTTGTCGCGTCGGAGACCCCTACCGCACATGGAGGTAGAGTGACCTAGAATATGGGAGAGTGTCCAAAGCGCCGCGCGAATGCATGGGAGGAGCGAGGACCTTTTTGTGTGAACTCTCGCGCCGCGGCGCTGCTGTACCGGACCCGTGGGCTTTCTCCCCTGCGGAAGCCGCGCCAAGGCGGCGGGCGTCTGCTACGAGCCTGATATTTTGGTTGCTATTAGCCAACATCGCGATAATTTGGGATATAATAAATACCACGTCACCGCAAGGCAATACCGCAGGGACTCACCGCACAGAGAACGCGCTTGCCGGCTGTGAATACGGGTATTTTGTCTATATCCTTCTAGCTCGCTTGGTCCGCGCTTACGCGGCTGTTTGAGTAACGCATTCCGCGTGCTTACTTCATTTAGTTAAGCGGGGAATGAGCAACGTGAACGTGCTGCAGAAGAAAAGCTGGAGATCGCGACGATAACAACGAGAACGTAGTAGATATGGCTAGCTCATGCTATAACGCTTTTACACCCTATCTTTTATTTCATGCATTCGATTTGTTTTACAAGACTGCCTCCCGTGCTCTGCTGTCTCTGTATTAAGGCGAAATCCTTAACTGGCTCTTCGGAAGCGGAATGTGTCTGTTGGCCGATGCCACGTTACCATAAATAAATACAAACCGCGTAACTCTCGCGTCTCGTTCACTTGGTATATATACCAAAGTACAGCGTGGAAGGGCACGAATGTGTGACTAAGGAGCCTAATGGGTCATGGCATACTTGACACTTGACATACTTGCACTCACGTCAAGATTAACGATAACAATATGACGTGTGGTCATATGACGACGGCCAGAAATTCCTCTGATGCTGTGGGTGTGGCGATAAAAATGTGTCGAATGCGAATCTTGATCTCAACGTGTCGAGCTTACCCATATATCACGAAGAGATGAAAGCACAGGTAAAGGGTAATAATAGTAATGATAATTTCCCAAAAATCACAATGTGGCTATGAGAGACGCCGCAGTGGAGCTAGTGCTCCGTTAATTTCGACCACCTGGGGTTCTTTAACGTTCACCTAAATCTATGTACACGGGTGTTTTATGCATTTCGCCTCCATCGAAATGTAAGCCGCCGTGGCCGGAAATCGAACCCGCGTCCTCGAGCTTAGCAGTACAACCTACCAAAGCCACTAAGCTATAGCACGGCGTGTATAGGTAAATGGTACGCGAGAAATATACGCGGCAAAAAACAAGACAACCCAAAATAAATGAAACGCTAACAGCGCAACATTGTAAACGTATGCCTCATTTCATAATTACGAGCAAGCGTCAGAAAACGAACATGATGGATTACGTATGTGCAACTCGTCTTTCACCTTCTTGTGTTGCAAGAGCGCAAACACTAAGAGAATTTTAACATGAAAGTAACTTTAGGAATATTTATTGCGTATGCTCGCTGGTTCGTACACAGCAAATATACTTACTGATCAATAACTATATACGTACTTGTATTACCCAATGAAAGAGGCAACAAATCACCAGAACATAAACTTCTCATTTTTTGCTGTTATTGAAGGTAACTATTTTAGGGATATGTAGAATCAATAGCGATAATTGAAGTGCATCAAATATAATGCACTCAATATAATGCAAGCACAAACATCGTCACGCGCCATGAATGTTTCTTAGTTTACGTAAAAAATCACACGTTACGCAATAACTATGATATAATGAAAAGTTACGTGTTGGTAATTTCAGAGAGGATTCACGGATTATTAAAACAAGGCTATTGCAGTAATAATTTTTACATAACAAATTAGTAAATGGCTAGGCCAGTAGTAGCTATCTATTCATTTCAATGAAGAAAAAAAATACATTTGTTTAGCTATTGGCTGGATCGAATGACTTTTCTTTCGAATGTCTGAATTTGCAAAAAGCTTGGCTCACGGTGAACCTTAAGGTACATCATGCGCGAAGTTTGTATTGAAGAGATAGCGTACAGCAAGAATTGTTCGTGTACACAATCTTTGAAGCGAAATAAGTCAACAATATTGCCCGCGTTACGGCCGTCTTTGCTCTTTCTCTTGCTTCCCTTACACCTTCTCACTATGCTCTGTTCATAATAAAATATTGTCGTTGCTAAAAAAATATTCGAATAAATACATATGCATATAGCTGTAAACCACTACTGCCCGTGAGCGAAAAGCGCGTAATGGTGAGCGAAGCGGTCACTGCACGCACGTATTTCACTTGAGTGCGCGAGTAATTTACTTTTTTTCGTTACTCTTATTCTTGCAAGCATGGTGCTATTGCCCGCGTACCCATGCGAATAACGTTTCCTTTTTTACGTTCTTTCCTTGCGCGGGCTCATTTAGCGCGTTTCTACGCACGCACAGTTACCGCAATACCGCTCCCGAAGTCTAGCACCGGAGCTAGGCCGCGCTGATGAGTTTGATACGTTAGTTTTTGCATTATCTTGCCGCGAAAGCACAAAGAAACGCTCAAAGATGGGTAAGCTCCATGCAGCACCACACTGTTGAAGTTAAATAGAGTTCAAGTGCTTTGCGTGGAAAATGAACGCAAAAAACTTCAGCGCGTAGCAGACGACCCTCGCTTCCAGCGCGCTTCGCGAGCGCGTAAAGCCCACGGGTCCGGAGCAGCAGCGGCGCGTCGCGGCAGTTCACACAAAAAGGCCCTCGCCGGAGCCGGCGCTTTGGACACTCTCCCATATTCTAGGTCACTCTACATGGAGGTACCGCAGCTGCATGGAGCTTTGATAGGCGTTTCACTCTGCTGCATCTAGTTTTGATACTCGGTGGCGAAGACAGTGGTTTTATTCCCCACTTACCTGTGGTCAATAAAATGAAGAAAGGGCGATGGCAACGATGCGAGCGGCGCAACAACGATGATGGCTCGAGCAGACGACAGCTACTCAGCCCGTGAGCTCACCTCAGCCAATGGGCGCTGCCGAAACAGCAGGACCCAACGTTTAAATGTCCGGAGCTTCAGGATAAGGCGGCAGCAGCGCCGCCGCAATTTCAACGTTTTTTGCTTCACCCTCGACGCTTGCCAAGGCGTCCGCTGGACCCAATCCCCCATTCTAGTACACTCTAATTCTACGAAAGCAGCCTAAGCGTAATTGGCCGACGGTTGGAAAGCTGCTGGCGGGATGTCGGCTGCCAACAATCGTGGCCAGCCATAGAGGCCATAAATTGAAGTTGAATTTATTTTCATCAGTAGTACACATAAAAAACAAGTGAAGTATAAATGCACAGTCGGAGGTTCCGAAGTAAAGTGGCAACAGTAGACGGCTACATCATACAAAGGTTATAAACAGAGCTTTCAATAGAAAACTAGGTAGTGGTAGTATGTGGAACACGCAATGCGGAAAAGTTTTCATCGAAAAAAAAAACGAAAAAAAAAACTGCGTTTAATGCGAAATTAGGTGGTGGTAGGATGGGGGGACAAGCAATGCTGGAAAGTATTAACACGGTCAAAACATTAATAAAAAATAGGAACAGTGCAATATAAATATATTTAATAATGCTTATATTGCACAATAAAAAATACAAGGAGTTCAGCAATGCGTTACGCCTTAGCTTTGAGCTTGAAGGCTTCAAATGCGTATGATTTGATACTGGACGGGATCGAATTCCACAATGATATCCTTGAAAACATTACAGTGAATTTCCCATAATTAGTTAGAATTTTAGGACGCAGCAAATTGTAACGTGCGGAAAACCTTGTGTTAGTGAGGGTAGTACGAGTAAAACTTTCAATACCTAACTCGGTATTTATGAGGCAGAACATTATTAACAACAGCTTATGACTGAATAACATGCGCAAGGGAAGAAGGTTTAGGGAACAAACAAAAAAATGGGAGCAGAGTAAGATGTAAACGGTTGAAATGTCATCAATCGTACCGCTTGCTTTTGTAAAACTTCTGGTTGGCCATGGAGATGTGTGAAGTACGTATTACCCCCTGATGATATAGGCAATATGGTGATGAGAGGGTTAATGATGATGATGAAGATATATGTGGCCTTCCCCTTTGTATCGTGTGTTCAACGAGAGTTCGGATCTGGCACTCAAGAGAATAGTCCGGTTAAAAAGAAGAGTACATATAAACACAAAACTAACAAGCAAAAAAATATAAGAAGCACACACAATCCCTTAGAGGAGAGAGGAAAAAAAGAAAAGACGAAAAAGGGGGACAAACGGCTCGTCTTATGTTAATCACGTGAAATAAGCGCTGGTTCACATCACTGAACTGGTTCAAGAGGAAAAAGTCGGACCAAGGTTGTTTGCCAACTTCGTCGGGACATAAGTGGCCAAAAGACGGACCGAGGTTGCGGTACGACCATTCTCCAGGTTGTGCGGCTACGACAGGTTGGTGTGCGAAGTGGGAACTGCGTCATGCCGAAATAAGTGGCCAACGTACGTACGGTATAAGGTGCATTCAAAAGCAATTTCGCGCCTTTTGACCCCAGCATGAGGCTTTTTCGCAAGTGCCTAACTTGTATTAGATTTGACTGAATAATAATTGTGATAATGTTTCTGGGATGACAAGTGCTTTTTAAGCGAAGCTTTATAGGCTTACAACTTTCGGCGGCGGTGGTGGTGGTGTCACGCTGAAAAGTGGGCCGATCCTGGTGATAGTGCAGAAAGGGTTCAAGCCAATGGCACATACCCCTGTAAGCTCGGGGACCTGTAACGCGCCCTTGAACTACCCTTGCCACACGTGGGATCGAAAGAGACAAAATCACCAGCCCTTCTCCTGTCGAGAAAATGGGGCTAAGCGAAGCTTGTCGTCCGATTCTAGCGTGAGGGCTTCCGAAGCCCAGGTGAAACTTCAGCGAAGAGCCGCCGACCCTGAGTTTAGGGCAAGCGAAGCGGAACGCCTGCAACAGTGTCGTCTTGCCACAAGCTTCGCTTACCCCCATTTTGACGACACGGGAAGGGCTCCGATTTTTTTTATACTTCATTATAGGAAAAAGAAGTTTTCTCAGTGCTTAGTTGAGTGCAATATAGTGCCTTCCCAAAACCAGTATGCCACATAATGTATCTACATTCTATTTTCTTAAACTTTTATTGCCTATATGTCATTGGGTATATTACTTGCCTATATGTATACTTTTGCATTGCGTATGGTTGCTTCTCTACTGTGATATTTTATTGTCACCAAGCGTTGCCTTTAATGCAAGGCAGATACATCCAAAGTCTCTTTAAAATGGGTATTCATATTTTGATAACGTGGTTCCAGTGATCCATTTGTTCTAGTCTATGGGCACAGGGTTATGTGGCACAAGCCTCAGCCTTTTGTGTGATTTTATTGCGATAGCAATTATATGGACACTCCGGGCTCATTTCTGCCGTCACCGTCGCCGTGAGGTTCCGTATAAAGTCCAATGGCGGTAACATCGTCGCCGGGCGCCGTATGCTCCATGTGCTAGTGAAAGCGTGCCAGGGTGCGCCGACGATGCCGGCTCAATCTCGCGCACGCGAGGGAGGAAAGCGAGAAAGAAGCGCGCAGTCTCCCGTCGCGCACAAGGCTCCGGGGAAAGGGGAGAAGGGTAGATAAGCAGGGTATATAATATCATCAGGAATTTTGATGACATAGTAAAAGCAGCCGAAGAATTCTATACGTACTGACCTGTACAGTACCCAGAGCAGCCAAGCTACTTTCATTCGAAGTAGTGATGAACAGGATACAGAGGCTCCTTCTATAAATAGCGATGAAGTTATAAGGGCCTTGCAAGACATGACCAGGGGCAAAACTACTGTAGAAGCTGAAATAAGACTCGATTTAATCAATGATGGAGGAGATATCTTGCATGAAAAGCTTGCGGCCCATGTACGCAATGCCTCAGTACTTCAAGTGTACCAGAGACGTGGAAGAACACCAACATTACACTAATCCTTAAGAAGGGAGACATTAAAGAATTGAAGAATTATAGACCCATTAACTTGCCTTCAGTATTGTATAAAATATTCACCGAGATAATTTCCAATAGAATCAGGGCAAGACTTGACTTCAGTCAACCAAGAGAACATGCTGGCTTCAGGAAGGGATATTCTACGATGGATCATATCCATGCCATCAATGAGGTAATCGAGAAATCTTCGGAGTACAATCAGCCTCTCTATATGGCTTTCATAGATTATGACTTGATTCAGTAGAGATACCAGCAGTCGTAGAGGCATTGCGTAATTAAGGAGTACAGGAGTCATACGTGAATATCTTGGGAACTATCTACAAAGATTAAACAGCTGCACTAGTTCTCCACAAGAAAAGTAATAAGTTATCTATCAAGGAAGGGGTCAGGCAAGGAGACACAATCTCTCCATTGCTATTCACTGCATGCTCAGAAGACGTATTCGAGCTCTCAGACTGGGGAGGCTTAGAAGTGAGGATCAACAGCGAAAATCTCAGCAACCTTCGGTTTGCAGATGACATTGTCCTATTCAGCAACAATGGAAACAAACTACAAGAAATGATTGAGGACCTTAACCGAGAAAGTGTAAGAGTGGGGTCAAAGATTAATATGCAGAAGACAAAAATAATGTTCAAGCTTGGCGCTGAGCCGTGCTCCCTCAAGGCCTGCAGAAGATAGCGCCAACCTTTCCTTTCCAAATGAACCACTTAGTAGTAGTAGTATGTTCAAGAGACTGGCAAGGAAACAAGGATTCAGGATCGCCAGTCAGCCTCTAGAGTCGGTTAAAGGAGTACGTTTATCTAGGTCAGTTACTCAGAGGGAACTCTGATCATGAGAAGGAAATCTACAGAAGAATAAAATTTGGTTGGAGTACATACGGCAGGCATTGCCAAATCCTGACTGGGCGCTTACTACTGCCGTTGAAAAGAAAAGTGTAATATCATTGCATTCCACAGATGCTAACATCTGGCGCAGAAACTTGGAGGTTAACAGAGAAGCTCGAGAACAAGTTACGAACCGCACAAATAGCGATGGAACAAAAATGTTAGGCCTAACGTTAAGAGACAGGAAGAGAGCATTGTGCATCAGAGAGCAAACGGTGATAGCCGATATTTTAATTGACATTAAGAGAAAAAATGGAGCTGGGCAGGCCATGTAATGCGTAGGATGGAAAACCGGTGGACCATTAGAGTTACAGAATGGATACAAGAGAAGGGAAGCGCAGTCGAGGTCGAGGACGACAGAAAACTAGGTGGGGTGATGAAGTTAGGAAATTTGCAGGCGCAAGCTAGAATCAGCTAGCGCAAGGCAGGGCTAATATGGAGATCGCAGGGAAATGCCATCGTCCTGCAATGGAAATAATTATAGGCTGATGATGATGATGATTAGACGGCCGATAATACTACTATCCTTACTTTGTATCAATATCAGCACAGCCTATATTTATGTCCACTGCCGGACTTTGTATAGCTGTATACTAATTTTCTATTGCAATCGATGCTTCGCCTTTTGGGCGAAACTGTGATTTTTTTTTTTTTTGTAAGATAACTTTTTCGAAGTGAACTGAATTCTGGGGCTTATTTTACGTGCCGAAACCCCGATTTGATTATCAGGCACGCCGTAGTGGGGGACTCCGGACTAATTTTGACCCCCACTGGATCTTTAACGTGTCCCTAATGCACGGGACACGGGCGTTTTTGCTTTTCGCCCCCATCGAAATGCGGCCAACGTGGCCGGGATTCGATCCCGCGACCTCGCGCTTAGCAGAGCAACACCATAGCCGCTAAGCCACCGCGGCAGGTATAACTGTTTCTAAATACATTTTAAATGAACATGCTCTATGTGATACAGCGCACTTTGTACTGCGCATGCTGTACTGCAAGAAAGATGCATGTTTGCTTGTTATCAGCCAGGAATAGGCAGTTTCATAAGTACAACGCATGCTAGGAATCCATCTAAGCCAAACGTAGGCCGAGACATAAACCAACCTACAAAGTGCCGTGGGCCATTCCAGTGAAAACACTTCGTTCGTAGGAAATACGAATCACGTCCCAATGTCCATGCATGCACCATTTCTGAGGTAAATAGGACATCCGCCAGTCGTCCGGTTTCGGATATCTTATCATGAATGTCACAAGGATATCGCACATGAACCTGTTTCGGATATCCCACCACGGATGTCTCATGTTTATCACATGTTGACCTTTCTGGGCATACACGTAAATATTTGTCGTCCAATTGCGGCTTTGTTTTTTTTTTCAGTTTCCTCGTAACAGAATTGTGTTTTCCGGCATGTTCGAATTACAATCCGAAGCTATCGTGTCTGCAGCTCGTGTGTACGGCGGTCGTAATTTACGAATTTTCTGACGCCCAACTTAGTTTAAAAAACTTCAATTAGTTCAATAAGCCACTTGCGCTTGGCGGAAGGCCAAGAATAATGAGGAGTATGCTGCACTTAGCGCACGTGCGCGCGCGCGCAACGTGTGTACAAAATGTATTTGTTCTTGATAGGTGGGCACTCTGCCCATTGCATCTATCACAGATCCTGTGTGGTGCGACCCTAACAGGCATTATATGTCGAACGCACTGTGCAAAAGGCCCTGGCATGTCCGTAAAATGTACGCAACATGTCCCCATGATGTCCTTCGCGATATGCGAGGGATGTCCGCAGGGCACGGGACATGCGGTCAAACGGTCATTTGAGAAACTTCCCGTAAGATATCTATATGAGAAATGCCCGTAAGATATCTATATGAGGTCATTGTTGTCAATTGGATGTTAGGTACGTTCGATGTAAGCCCAGTCATAAGCCGACCTACAAATTTTCGTGGGCCACGCTAGGTTCGATGAAAGCCCCGGTTACATGAGGGGTGGGTTACATTTGTACGAGTTCTTCGATGAATGACTTGAAATGGCACGGGTCGGAGTGGTGCGCAGCGTCGGTGGGCAGATGATTCCAGTCATTCGCTGTTCGAATGAAAAATGAGTTGAGGTGCGCAGTAGCGCGCAGGTGGTGGATATACAGCTTTAGAATGACTGTTACGGAGCGAAAGGCGATGAGCAGGTATGATAATCTAGTGAGCAAGAGACGAGTGATAAAACTTGTGGTAGAGGGACAGGCGCGCTATTTTTCTGCGTGACACAAGACTGGGAAGATTAGCCGTATGTTTTAGATCAGTGACGCTGGAATAGTACGAATAATCTGAGAAGACAAATCTAATAGCACGGTTTTGAATGGACTCAAGGGATTTCCGTAGTTTAATCTGGTGCGGGTCCCAAACTGCGCATGCGTATTCCAGCTTGGGACGAATAAACGTTTGGTACGTTAGCAATTTTACGTGAGGAGGGGTAAACTTAAGGTTACGCCGCACATAGCCAAGGACACGGTTAGCTTCGTTTGTTATACTTGCTATATGATGTGACCAGCTGAGATCATTAGTCACTGTGATACCCAGGTACTTATACGATGAAGCTAAAGATAATTCGGAGCCAAAAATGACGTATACCTATGTGCTTGGTAGGAAGCTCGGCGGTGGAATGAGATCTGCGAAGTCTTCTTGATATTTAAACACATTAACCAAGTTCTACACCAGTTTTCAACAGTTAGTAAATCGTTTTGAAGGGAAATGTTATCATGGAAGCTATGGATAGGACGGTGAAGGACACAATCGTCTGCGAAAAGTCGAATACAGGAGGAGATGTTTGTCGGTAGGTCATTGATGAAGATTAAAAAAAAAAAAAGTAATGGTCCGAGGACGGTGCCTTGAGGAACTCCGGATATAACAGGCGCTAATGAGGAAGCGTGCCCATTAATACAGACAAATACAGACAAATTTACAGACAAATAATACAGACAAATTTTCCCTGTTGGGAGACGATGCCTTTTGCGGGCGGTGTGTTGCCGGGAATGGTTATGCGGCTCGCCACAGTGTATTATTGACTCACTGATTAACTGTACACTGTGCGCCCAGAGTCGGCGCTCACGGTCTATACCCTGCGCTGTATTCTTATAAATGGCCACACCGTGATGAAGGCGCAACGGTCTACCACATGGTAAGGGCAAGCACACCAGAGCTCACACCCCACCAAACGGCAGTGGGAGGTAGCGCTGTCCAGCTCTGACTCGACGGACCAGCTCTAACTGGGCCGGTATTTTGTAGAGATGCGTTACGCTTTGTTTTATACTAGTCTTATCATCCACCGCTCACGGCAGGCTGATCCCGTTGATAACGTGAGCGGACCGTCGCTATGACTACTGACCAAGCGCGAAAAGTGCGAATAGGCATTAGCACCGGAAAGGCATTGCTACAAAATACCGGTCCTGATCAACCAAGCGAGAAGCGCAGCTAATATCGGTGGACTCCTCGCCTGAGGGGACCACCGATTGCAGGGCGGAGGAGTTATACTTACGCTCGCGTACAGCTTTTTATAAAGTTTATTCTCTCTCTCTCTCTCTCTCTCTCTCTCTCTCTATATATATATATATATATATATATATATATATATATATATATATATATATATTGTGGGCATTTATTGTGCACTTCTTCATCTGTACATTATCATCATCATGCGTGTGCCCCTCATCTTCATATATATATTGATGATGATAATGATGATAATGTACAGATGATGAAGTGCACAATAAAAGCCCACAATATATATATATATATATATATTGTGGGCTCTTATTGTATATATATATATATATATATATATATATATATATATATATATATATATAAAGCATGTTTCTACGAAGGCTTTAAGCAATATTAAAAAAAATTTTGAAATAAAAGGACGGTCCCTTCAGAGAGACGTGCCGTCAGTGGTGGCGACCCCGGGGCGATGGTTGATAAGGGGTGTTCCTGTGCTTTTTGTGAAAAATACTCTAGTAGTTTTTCATCGCCGACATAAAATTCAAAATTTAGATGAATATTTTCAGAAAATTTGCAAAAGAACATTGTGCTACTGCTGCTAAAACGAAAGCGGCCTATATCAGAATGGCTGCTCGGTCGGCAGTCGAGTACAACCATCCTTGTCCTTGTCGGCATATAGGTATAAGTCTCTTTATTTGCACTTTTCAGCATTAACAACGCTGCAAGGTGTCACAGTAGTAAACAGGATACGTACATTGGGGATAGAATATAGCGCTAAAGGAATATATCAGTTGAAAGTTACAGAGGACAGCGCTCCAGTCTCTCAATGAGGAGGCTGCCAAAGTTCTCAAGTTTAGTTCGTTTTCCAATTAGCGTACGGAAGTGTCTCGCAATGAATGTCCTGACAGGCGGTTGTGGCCCATAGAGAACTCGGCAGTAATACCATATCAGATATCAAGGCAAGTCAAGTCACACATAATACCGTTTTTGTTTTTTGGGAACACAAAAACAGTCTTAGTGAAGTATGAGATTCTTGGCGTGCCAAGAAAGGAAAGGTGGATGAAACATTCCGACATTTGTTGTTTTATCAGACATCTATGCAGTTAAAACCACGTTGAGGGTGCTACAACTTTGCCAAGAACACCTCGCAGGAAAACTAGCTTGTTATTTTTTAGGGGTTCAAAGTCTTTTGGCCCAGGCTATCGGGATTATAAGGCGGTGAATCCATCAGCATTTTACGGGTATGTCATAAGCGCTTATAGGATAATTACTCCCTTACAACTATCGTCCCCCTTCTTAGAAATGAGAAACACAGAATTAGCACAGGAACGTTTTCTTAAGTCTAATTGAAACAAGGAACACGCAGTTCCCCTGAGTCGTGTTAACACCTCGATGGTTACCTGAGGAAATCCAAGATGTAGTCTGGCGCTTCGGTTGGCGACCGAATGACGACCGAATGACTACCGCTGACGACCGAATGTACTAATGACATAGTGCTCAAAACGAGCGATGTGAAAACTGTCGAGAACACGAAGGTAACGAAAATGCGTCGTTGTTCTGTCAGGTAGCCGATACCTTTTTGATGCTGATAGAAAGGCGTACCGCTCATTAAGGATTAAAGGACCGTGCCCACATAATGCACTTGTTTGACTTTTAATTGCAGTTCGGTTCCTATTCTTGTAGGGTCTTGTCGGATAATCAGGGCAAACCCCGAAAGAATCTTATACATTCTCAAGAATGTGTAACACAGTAATATGTTATTTGAAAGTAGATTTTTTTTTTTGGGGGGGGGGGGGGGGCAGTGTTCGTGCCCCTTCATTGAAGTAACACATGTCAGAGTGTGATCGATATGCACCCCGATTGAATGGCTGCGAAGAACTTGATATGTACCCTAGAGGCTACTTGGGTCACAGAACCTGCTACAGATCTTGAACATGTGATTACCATGTGAACTTGTTTGCTGTAACCTGTCTGGTTGAACCGGTAATAATGCTCTATTAAAATTCCTAATTCACCTTCAGGGAAGATGGTGCCGCTTACACCTCTGTGATATTTGCAGCTGATTTGAGAACGTTGATTTCCCAGTCAACTTTCGCGATGACCGCGTTGTTCTAATACCCAAGCATGATTCATCATCAGTTATCCCAGAGTAATGGAGGTCAGTCACGCTTCTCAACGTCAGCTACAAAATTATTACCGCTGTTGTTACTCTGCGCTCGGGAAGCCTGCATGATGAAATATTCCTCAATAGGATACCATCAGGTGATACCTCGGTCGCTGGTAGAAATATGTATAGTCTCTCGTTTTTTACGCGTGACATAATGACTGCACACTGGCGCGATAAGCACGTTGGCTTTTGGTTTCACTACATCAATAAAAGGCATTCGATCGCCTTGACCATAGCTACATATTTAGCGCACTGACAGCGTTTGACATCTTCGTCAAGTTTTGTTGATCTTCTCAGGAATACCTATAGCAAATATCCGAAGTACAATGTTTCTCGATGAACGTGAAAATGCACTTTTTCCCGTAGGCCCGTGGTGTTCGTCAAGGGTTTCCTCTATCCCCAGTACTCTCCGTGCTCAGTCTTGAACCAAGTTTGTGCTCAGTACTTCTGAAAGACCCTTTCGTAATGGTGTTGTGAAGACTGACAGTTACCAGTCGATAACATCGCGTTGTACCTCTGGAATGAATACAGCTTATTCTGTAGCCTCCGTTTATTCACTGAATATTGAAACATTTTCGGCGCTGCTCCGAATTTGTCAAAATGTCGTGATTTATGCTTCCCCACAGATACGCCTAAGTCTCCTTTCTCACCTTCAAAATAGCGATTCTATTCTTATTTGAGGCCATGATTATACCTGTAATAACGTATCAGACTGTGTGGCATTCAATTCTTGAGGATGTAAGACCGAATATTCAATACATACCCCTATTAGAGAGAAGGTACTTAGCAGAGTCTGTATTATGCGGCCGTATGTGGTACGTTCGTCACCTTGTACAGCCGCCATTACGGATTACTAGGTCGTTGCAGTCCTTTTTGGTTCGTTCTACTGGTGGAGAAGTTCAGAATTGGTATGTCGCGCGGCACTAGGGCAACCACGTTCTTGCTTTGTGTTCGCTTTCCCATCCGTTTTTGTTCACTGCCGGCTGCTTGCTCTGCGATTCTAGCTCCGCCTGTTACGAGGTAATCAGTCCCGCGCGTGAACTCGCCTGCTATTTCCTAGGCAGTGGCGAAGAGGGAGGTGGCACACCGATACTGGTAGCAACGGGGGGTCTTCTGCCAGCAAGTCCACCGCTAAGCGTATCCCAGCTATCTCTACAGCGGCCCTGAAGGGGAGCCAGTACACAAGGGACTTGCGCAGTGTGGGGGGCCACACATTGCTGCTGCAGCACAGCCGGAACCGGCGAATACTGAGCCGTGTGTGAAGATAAAGAGACGGCCTCTCGGCTCAGAGTCGAGCTTGTAGGCCGCAGCCTAGTGCATGGTACAGGAGGGGGTTCAGCGCTTGGTTAGACCATCCAGGTAGGTCGTCACCCTGGGCAGACTCTCGTGCGGTGGCACGTGCGAGATGGCCGGGAGAGTCGAGCAATCTAAATATTTCAATCTAAAATTCCAGCAATTGCATGTAATTTTTTCGCCGAGTCAGAGTTGCTCGCGCCGATTGGTTGTCCACAATGATTTGCGGCAACGCCTGCGTCATTCGGGCATTTCAAACGTGCGTTTCTTTCCTCCGTCTGAACCAGCCTCTGATGTGTCTAAGATGTTTCCATGGCCCCGCTGTACAGCCCCATATCCTTACTGTCGTATCCAGTTCTGCAAAATCCCCTTGTCAAACGCTTGCTTAATCACCATCACCATCATTATAAGCCTATTTTTATGCCCACTCATGCAGGACGAAGGCCCCTCCCAGCGATCTCAAATTACTCTTGTCTTGCGCTGGCTGATTCCAACTTGCGCCTGCAAATGTCCCAATTTCATCACCCCACCTAATTTTATGCCGTCCTCGACGGCGCTTTCCTTTTCTTGGCACCCATCCTGTAACTCTAATAGTCCACTGGTTATCTACTCTACGCATTACATAGCCTGCCCAGATCAGTTTTTTTTTTTTTCGCTTAATGCCAACTGGCAACTGGATTATCGGCTATCTCCGTTTGCTCTCTGATCCACAGCGCTCTCTTCCTGCCTCTTAACGTCACGAGTAGCATTTTTCGTTCCATCGCTCCTTTCGCGGTCCTTAACTTGTTCTCGAGCTTCCTTGTTAACCTCAAAGTTTGTGCCCAGTATGTTAGCACCGGTAGAATGCAATCTTTGTACACCTTCCTTTCAACGGCAGTGGTAAGCGACAGTAATGAATGATATATACATTATTTGTAGTCCTGTACTGCTCCTCTCTCTCACGCGTCTCGTGAAATTTGACGCAAGTTGCGAAATTGAGAGCGTTGGAAGCAGAAGCTGTTGAAACGCAGAGAGTTTACGACGACGGGCCAAGGTGATGCAATGCTCGCCTAGTGTTGCAGTATTGTCACTCTGTCGCGTGCATTAAGCGGCAAACGCACACCGCACAAAGAGTAAATTTCTACGACGCGATACATAACTATAAATAACTTTCTACTACAACTACCGAAATTATGCTGCAGCTCTCTCCGGTTGCGCGTGTCGCCGCAGGCTGCGGATTGTGCGCATATCGATTTTCGAGACCGAATCGGACATTAACACACTAGTGCGAGAAACGAATCGTATCGAATATCGAACCGTTTTGAGATAGTTTTCAAATAATGAACAGCCGGTCGTTTTCAAAACAAATATAAAGCGATCTTCACATCCTATATTATTTCAACGACGTTAGCAAGTTACCGTAATTACATTGAACGTTATAAACTATTGTTTATTAAAAGCATAAACAGACTATTAGTAGCAAATTGTTTGTTTATTCGCATATCAGGACCCAGTAGTGAAAGCGAATGGTAGCTGTTTGTTCCGGAAAGGTCTGGATCTCTGATGGACGTAGACTGGTCCACTAGACGAAACGTCTTGTGTTTTGTGTGAACCTTGGCCGCCGGAATGAACTTCAACGCACTCTCGCTACAATTTTTCTATGGATCGCGCACCGTTGGCGATTTGAGATGGTAAAAAATTACTCGAAAACCATTCGTACTTATGAATGATGACCTATTCGATTCGGTTCAATTGTTCGAATTAAATTGAATACAGTTAGTTAGTTAGTTAAATTGGATTTTTTGGCGCAAAAGCGGCTACGGCTATGCTGCGCCAGACACAGGGTGATAAAATTTCCTTCGTAAATAGAGCATACACTGTAGTAATTATAGCTTACTTAAAAACCTTGTTTCGTCAAGGAAACTTATCACGTCAGTCAGAGATACCCGTGCATCATCTCCTAACAGCAACATCGGGTGAAGTGGAATTTTTGACTTATACAATACTCGGAAGTATTTTTTCCTAAGCATTTCGAGATGCGGACATGTTATTAAAATGTGTATTACTGTTAATGGTTCATGGCATTTATCACATGTTGGTTGTTCCTCCTCTGTCAAAAGGTAATTATGTGTCATGTACGTGTGGTCTATCCGAATTCGACAGAGTATTACTTCGATGAAACGTTCTTGATGATAGCATGTCTTCCACTCTCCAAGGACAGGTTTAATAAGTTGAAGTTTGTTGAAATCGAATACAGTAAAACTTCGTTATAACGAAGTCGAAGCGGGAACCAGAATTAGTTCGTTATGTCCACTACTTTGTTATATCCGATATTACATGCACTGCAATATGAATCTCTATCGGGTATTTCAAGGGAGAATTTTACTTACTTCATTATTTCCCGTTTCGTTATAACGAGGTTTGATTGCAGTTAGCCCAATACTTGATTCGTTATTTCGAAAGCTTCTAATATTCGCACGCCCCCTATACGGTAAGCGATCGCGACGTTGTATATTTTGCCTTCACTCGATCGGGGCTCGGACGACGTGCGGACAACCGCGTTCGCAGCAAGGTACAGGCTCGTACGTGAGCGGACTCCGTGTGGGTGGACGACGCTTCCACCGAATTAAGAATATATATGTCACCTCTGTCACGTCGTCGTGCAGTCAATTTACCGCCCACAGTAAGTTCTGTGACGCTCGCGACGACTGACCTTGATCCTTTGAAAGCCTCACTCGCGCTCTCGCCGCTCTGATCACTTTTGTATGCGCAGTAACGAAGAAGCCTTCCTTGTCACGGTCACACAGGTCCCACGTCTCTCTCTCTCTTTCTTTTTTTTCTTTTTTTTTCTTCACAGTTTCCGTTCGCTTGGAGATACAGTCGTGTCTCGTACCGTTCATGGCCCGTTGCTGTACCTTTACGGTCTGCCGTACCATATCGCTGTCAAAGCCCGGTTTACCATGTATTATTTTTTTCCCCTGAACCACGAATTTGTTCTCATTGACATGCAAAATATATACTATTTAAAGCGGTCATAAAATATCGCCTGTTTGCGCGCCCTGTGCTCCGCTGGCTTCGGACCAAGTTTGAAAGGTTTGAAACGGGACCTGATTAGTGGGCTTATATACGACGCCGTACGTGATCGGAGTGACGATTGCACCTGTTTGCGCGGTTTTCAATCTGATGATGATGATGATGATGCCAAACTATGACGCCTATCAACTAACGGGGATTGGTCAAGAATCGAGGGGCGCATACAAAATGGATTAGTTGAATAAACTTAAAGCTCAATAAATGCAACGAAGCAGAGGGGGGGGGGGGGGTGCAATTATGAGGACTCACCATAGTCATAACCATAATCTGATTATGAGGCAAACCGTGACGGGATATTGCGGAATAATCTCACCACCCAGGGTTCTTTAACGTGCATCTAAATTTAACGTGCACCTAACGTGCGCCCACGTCAACTAAACGTGGGCGTTTTTGGGTTTCGCTCCCACGGATACGCAGCCACACCGCGAAGGGCATCGAGCCCGCGACCTTGAGCGTATCAGCAGCAGAACGCCGTAGCTACTGGGCTATGCAATGGTGGAGAGTGCTAACATAATTTTTTTGAAGCGTACCACTAAATTGAGACGAAAAAGTCGCTAAACTTCAGCTAAATTTTTCCGACTACAGACCGTAGGAGGAGAAGGAGGTCTTAAAAATGTGCCGTGAGACACGTTGTTGTTCCAGTCAACAGGTTCGGGTGCTGTATTCATTCGCACAGCGGAAACTTACTAACTGGTTCCGCAATGCATGTCGCTGCAGATTTCGAGTACGGGATTCTCGAAGCCGGTGGAATAAGGTACAGAGTTTCTATATGCAAGCGGTTAGGGCTCTTGAGTACTGTACGTGACTTCAACTCGGCAATTTCAAAGTGCCCCTTAAAGCCGATAGTTTTATATTTTCTCAGTGACACGCTGTTAATTAATGATACTATTGGCGACACCCGTGCAAATTTGCATGTCCGTCGCAGCTACGAATCTTGGTCGGTAAAATAATTACGCAGACACAACGTACCTTTATGTGAAGCGAAGCTTTCGTTAAGCGATTAATTAGGTGCTTTAAATCTAACTGCGATGCGTACAATTCCTCTTATTGTGACCCCGTGCAACGTGTAATCTCATGCTGTGTTTATGCACCACACAGGTCACAATTTTTAGGTGATGCAAAGTTTACGTTTATGCATTACAGTGTTCACAAGCTATGCCGAAGTGCCCAAACACTCCATACACAGGGTGATCATATTTAGGTGTCATGGAATTAAAAAAAAAATCACCGGTTGCAGATCAAATAATTCTAGTCCTTGAGCTGGATTATTCAGAGAGGCGAACATCACTTGCACGAGAAATTAAAACACACATTCAACTGATTAAAACAAATCAACTAATAATCTTTTGAATTAATTACTTTACGGCACACATACTGCAATTTACGAATTGCAGCCGGTGAGTTTGCAAGGCGTATCCACTTGGAATGAATTTCCAGAATGACGCCAGTTTTGAGATATGCGCAATCGAACTTGCCCTAAAAATGCACTGTTCCACTTAGTTAAAAAAAAAAAAAACGCTCTTTTATGCGTTGAAGCACGAAAGTAACCGGAACGCCCATGTATTTCGTTCCACACTTTAGGAAATAATATCTCGAAACTGGTGTCATCCTGGCACTTCATTTCAAGTGGGTACGTCTTGCAAGCTCACCGGCTGCAGTTCGTAAATTTCGATGTGTGCCGTAAAGTAATTAATTAAGATGTTCATTAGGGAATGTTTAGTAATTAGTAAAATGTGCCTTTCGATTTCTGGTGGTAGTAATGTCCGCCTCTTAGAATAATCCAGCTCAAGGAAAATTATTCTATGTGCCACAGGCAATTAAAAAAATTGCATAAAACTTGAAACAGGTCACCCTGTGTACAAAACGCACACTGCAAGACGCTGACGCAGTGGTGTCTCGAGGACAGAGGCGATGTTTGATTTTGGCAGAGGAACGAATGATCAGGATAGATGCATGCAGAAAGATATACGACGTGAAAATCTGAGAAGGTTGACATATATTATTCGTCCGTTTCATTGCCCGTGTCGTTGACGTAATGGAAACAGGCGCGTGCACACGTTACGCAGTGTGGCGTACGTGCCAAACGTCTCGCAGAGCTGATTGTCGTTGGTTCAAGGGAAGTACATTGTGGCCTAATGGTTGGTTCAAGGGAAGCGATTGTGGCCTAATGGTTAAGTCACTGGGCTGTCGTGCTGGAAGACCGAAGTTCGATCTCAGCTTTGGATACGTAATTGTGTTGTTAAGGCGAAAGCCTTACACGCCTACGTTGGCGTGCACTTGGCGGTAACCTTGGGAAAGCTGCGCCGTGACGAAAAATGGCCGACGCCGCAATAAATGCTCGGATTGACGTCACATTTCTCAGGGAGGTTCCTTTAAACAAAGTAGATTGGTGGCTTTGAAAAAAAGTTGTCGCAGTTTCACCTGAAAGGTGAAGCATCAATTGCGATAGCAAATTTGTAGAGAGATATACGGAGTAATGATATTAGCTTTATCAGCTGTATAAACTTGGACATGCAGCAGCACCGGCAACGCGCCGAACTGTTGTCGACGCCGTCGGCATTTTGCCCGCGTTCGCTCAAAATGCGTGCGGCGTTGGTGACTGTTGCCGGAGCCTCTGATATAAATAGGCACTTGGTGCCGCAGCTAAACGTCGCCTCCCTTCCCTCCCCCTTCCCCCCCTCCCCCACGGCCTCTCGCGCATCGGAAGAAGGCGCGTTTGCTCTACATATATGGTGATTGTAAAGGAGGAAAGAGACGCCTACTTCTGCAGCCCTTAAGGAAGCACGGCGCAGAACGCGCGTTTGTTCTCCGCCGTGCGTTCACTCCCCGTGAAAGAGCGCGTCCCTCGCGCCCTTTCACTCGCACATACAGCGTTCGGCGGCGCGCGGCCACGATTTCATCTCCATTGACGTCATACGGAACCTCACGGCGACGCCGACGGCGACGGCGACGCCGACGGCAGAAATCTGCTTTTGAGTGTCCATATAATTGCTATCGCAATAATAAAATTTGGTACATTTCGGTCTGGGTGGGAATCGGGCACGTCACGAGCACGCTTCCCTGAAGCCACGGCTGCACTTTAGGTACTATACGTTAAGAATTCATATGTGGCGTTCAGGAGGTCACCTTTGTGCCACACGTGTACTTCCCATTGCGGCTCGTTATGTCTTGCAAGAAGGCTAACCTCTATTGTACAACTTAATGCATTACCAATATGTCATACAAAGAAATATAACCCCGATTGTACACAACTTCATGTATTACAAAATGTGCTGCAGGCTTTCTCCTTCTTGTGTTACAAGAGTGTAACATGCACCTGCCGAACTGTTTTTTTTTTTCTGTGCCCGAACTATTCAGCAAGACAGCGGCAGCAGGAGCAGTAGCACCCATCAGCAGAAGCCAAGGTGTCAGCAGTGTCTCAAGGGTTGGCCAAGCCTCTAGTTCCCCCAAGTGGCCTTCGCAGAAACACGCGGGTTAATAAGTTTTATTTTTGAACAAGCTCTACGGTTTTCATTAAAAGCAGTATGCCACAAATATAGTGGATGAAATACGCTTTCGCGAGACTGTCCATGTTGTGGATTTCAGCAGAACTTGTTTGGTTATCAGCTGCCTCCGGGCCGTATACGCCGCACCACCGGCGCTCCTCAGAATTTCTAACGCGGCACAATTGACGTAAACATTTTTTGGGGATGCCGTTTCTGCGAAAAGACCGAATAATATATGCACAGTTTTAGCTTTCAGTCAGTAAATCGGTATACTATTGATCGCGTACGCTATAGTTCACGGATACTATTCCGGGCACTGACAAAATTCCGCCATGTTG
Source organism: Dermacentor silvarum (assembly GCF_013339745.2). Lineage (NCBI taxonomy): Eukaryota > Metazoa > Arthropoda > Arachnida > Ixodida > Ixodidae > Dermacentor > Dermacentor silvarum. The sequence continues at coordinate 76,262,620 of NC_051164.1, forward strand.
GTGTTTAAGCCAATCAGAGAGGCTGCAGCAATTTGAGTCAATCAGAACAGAGCGGATGGCTCATTTGTCAATACGGTGTAATTTGACGATGTCCAGGTGTAAAACTTGAAATACAAGCTGTGTTTCCAGGCTTCTGAATCATATAGGTTTTTTCCTCATATACAGGGTGTCCCAGCTATCACGCAGCACGATTTAAAGAGAAGAGGAACGGCGTTACGCGAAGCAAGCCTAGTGCGTATTGTTTCCAGTGCAATGGAGTAGCCGCCAGTAACTTTTTCGTTACTAAGGTTTAATTAGGTAATTATAATTAATAATTTAACTCGAGAAGTACTGTCCTAATTATCAAAGTGTCAATGAGAAAATTGTAGAGCACCACAAAAAACGCCCGATACAGCTTTCTGTTGCTCAATACGTGCTACATAAATGTGTTTCTCCCAGTGTGAAAGAAGCCCGCGAATACACGCAACATTGCCGCGCGACTGGCCGCTCGAGGCACTTTACGTGTGTATTCGGGGGCTTCTTCCACGCTCGGAAAAAGACGGAAAAAGACGCTACGCTTTTGCGTCGACTACCGGAAGCTCAACAACGTAACTAAAAGGACGTGTACCCAGCACCTCCACCACTTTTCCACGCACCTTCAAAAGGGGGGCTGACGACGTTTATTGGGAGCAGCTGGGCTCTGGAGAAAACGGCAGCGAGAACGAACTGCGTGAACGGGCGGTTAGCACGCGCACTTCTTTCTCTTGCCCTCTGCGCTTGCACTGTTCACACTACTACAGGTGACAATATGTTGTACACAACCACGTGATGCCAACCGACAATAAGCTCAGGAAGGCATACGAGAGAATACCTGCGGTTTAACTGAAATGTGGAAATGACTAGGTAAAGGGAAATGAAAGTTAACGAAAAATCAACTCGCTGCTAGTGAGAGCCGAACCCTCATGATTCGCATTACGCGTGCGATATCATCATCATTATCATCATCAGCATCATCATCATCATCATCAGCCTATATTTTATGTCCACTGCAGGACGAAGGCCTCTCCCTGCGATCTCCAATTACCCCTGTCTTGCGCTAGCGTATTCCAACTTGCGCCTGCAAATTTCCTAACTTCATCATCCCATCTGGTTTGCTGCCGACCTCGACCTCGCTTCCCTTCGCTTGGTATCCATTCTGTAACCCTAATGGTCCACCGGTTATCCATCCTACGCATTACATGGCCTGCCCAGCTCCATTTCTTCCGCTTAATGTCAACTAGAATATCGGCTATCCCCGTTTGTTCTCTGATCCACACCGCTCTCTTCCTGTCTCTTAACGTTAGTCCGTTAACGTGCGATATATGTTCTACCAATTGAGCTATACGGCGACGTTTGATCATCCGTCCACTTCCTTGGATCCACTTCGAAATTTCATGTATGCGTGCAAGATATGACCCAGGGAGCATTAGCCATCGCCACTCATGGATATGACAGAGAATTTAAACATCCTGTTAACAGCAAGCATCACGATGTACGTGAACGTAGGAGCAGGCAAATTGGCCAATGAACACATCGTATGCTACCCGAACATTCCAGACTGCCCGAGCCGAGACCAATTCACTTTGCGATGAACATTCTTCTCGTTCATATGATTTATGGGAACATGGGGATTTTGTGTGGAATCCGTCCGTTTGGCAGAATGTGGCCGAGCGTTATCTCGCTGCAGTATGACACCGTTTCGCACTTTTCCACAACGTTTGGATCTGATTGCAGGTTTCAGTTTAGTTCTCAACAAATCACAATAGTTCTCACTGTTCACAGTTTCGCCTCTTGGGGTGAAATGAACGGCTACCACGCCTTCGATGTCCCAGAATAGTGTTAACATAATCTTACCAGCTGATTTTCCATTTTCGTTTCTCTCTCTCTCTTACCAGCTGATGGTTGACGTTTAAATTTCTTAACTTCTGGTGATTATGAGCGTTTCCAAACCATGCTCGCAGCCTTACTTTCCGGTTCGTGATGGCGTACCCAAGTTTCATCTACAGTAACAATTTGCCGTAAAAATCCATCTCCCTCGCGACGATAACGGGCCAAATGCTTACGAGAGGCGTCCAACCTTTGTGCCTTATGCTGCGCTGACAATTCTTTCGGGACCCACCTTGCACACACTTTCCGAAAATTTGGCCTGTCGTGTAAGATGGAATACCCTGAATCATGACTGATATGTAAAGTATTGGCGATTTCGTCCACTCTGATTCGTCTGGTTTCATCACCATCCCCTCAACGACTTTCGAATTGCCCTCAGTCGTTGACGTCGATGACCTGTCCGATCTTTTCTCGTCCCATAAAGAAGTTCTTCCCTGTTTGAAACGCTCTATCCATTCGTAGACCTTACTTCGCGATAAACAACTGTCACCATACTGCGCTTGCATTCGACGAACAACTTCCGCACCTTCCGCAAACAAAAAGCGAATCACTGCTCTCATTTCCTCCTTGGTGTGGATCGACAATGAGCTGCCATGTTTAACGGACTGCTACACTTTAACGACTAACGCAGGAATAAGAGTGACACGTACGTTCCATAGAAGTGTTGCAGACGACACTAACTCAGCGCTGGCTACTAGCAGTGTTACCAAACCCTAGTGCGAGAAATTGCAAAAGTGCCATTACTTTTTTAGTTAACCTCGTATATATATATATATATATATATATATATATATATATATATATATATATATATATATATATGGAGTACGCTTCACCCTCTCTGGCTCTCTGTGTTCACACCTCCTGGTGTAGAGTACTTCAAAACATTGTCGAAGGAGGCGGACTCTTATACCAGAGGCTCCCAGATACCCTATTCTTTTCAAGATGCCGAGCTGTGACGCAGTCTTTCCCACAGGAAAGGGTGCGTGTAATTTCACACTTTAAGTCCAACGCCTTTTCTTATTAGGGCCTTGTCATCTACCTCTAGCTATGTGTGGCATTTATGTATGTATGTATATATGTATGTATGTATGTATGTATGTATGTATGTATGTATGTATGTATGTATGTATGTATGTATGTATGTATGTATGTATGTATGTATGTATGTATGTATGTATGTATGTATGTATGTATGTATGTATGTATGTATGTATGTATGTATGTATGTATGTATGTAGAATCCGAACTGTTTCGAACGACTTCGATATGACGAATCTCCCGATTCACCGAAAGAATTCCCGAGCCCCGTAGACTTGGCTAAATCGAGTTTCAACATGTCAAGTTCTCAGCGACCATTCACAACGAAAATGCGACGACGACAGTGCATTAGTAAGACTTGTATACATGAACTATAGGATTGCTGGAAATCGGGCATGCAACTTTATACATTCATATTTCGATAAATATACTGTAAAAAATATAAGCCATTTGTTTCAGAATAATAGCAGAAACAAAACTATAGTTAGATCGATTGTGTTTGTTTCGAAGAAAGCACCACCGATCGGGCCAGCCGCGTTTCTTTGCCACTCTGGGTTTCTCAGAGACCGCTTCGCATACGACGACGCGCCGCGTTATCTGAAGTCACCCGCTTCGTCGTGAATACAAATCAGTTCGCCTAGTTGAGAATTCGGTACGACGCACTCTCGCTATCGGGTCTGTGCCGCACGAGGACTGGCAAGGTTCATTGAGTTCGCGCGGCGGATTCGTGCTTACGCGAACGTATATATCGCCACGGGACATCTTTCTTCAATGAATGAAAAGAGATGCTAGCAACTTAGCGTGTCCTTCAGGTCATCTGAGTGCTAAGTGCAAACGGTCAGCATAAATGCTGTTTACGAGCCTGTTCGGATTCGAAAGTGAATCGATCGCATGGCGATAAGGGGAAACGCTAAGGTGATCGGGGTCGCTAGAGGAAAGACTGGTTGAAATGCTCGTCCGCTAAGTTTATGGAGGATATGCACATACGAAAAAAACAAAAGACTAAAGTGTAGCCAAGCAGATTAAACGAGATCCGAAAGCGTACAAGACTCGCCACGACGCTTTCACAATAGCCCAGGTGTTGCCGTGGCGTAAACAAACAAACAAACAAACAAACAACGAACGAACGAACGAGCATGGAACGTCATGACACGATTCTCATCACGATATCATGGTCTTCAGGACATCAGGGCGAAGAAGATGCAAGTGCGAAGCCTTCACGCATACAGGCAGTCGTTTTCAAGTTCGCCATCGTTTGAAGGAGATCCAAAAAGGCTCGCCCGCTCACACCATACGTGTCGTAAGAGTCGCCTCGAAAAATACGCTGGTCTCATGATGGGGGCAGAAAGCCCCGTCTGCCGCGAACAGACGGCTCTACTTTTGTTGTTGGTGATTTTCGTGCACTTTGTTTTCCACCGCTCGACACCACTCAAGAACCAAGCGCGGACGTCAAAAAACACACCGCCAGAGAGAACGTTCTCAAAACGACCGGGCGGCACTTTGCAAAGCTCCGGCAGAAAGGCCACTAAACCTTGAACTTCACGGGGAGTGATTTATTCGAGACGGGTGGGTTTCCGATGTTCCGCTCTACAAATATTTGTTCTTTTCGTATTTTAACGTTCTTGCTTCGGCCGCGTCCGGTAGGCACCATGGACCAAAAAACTCTGGCAAGGCGTCAAGAGCGTCGCGTCCCTGTATGTGGCACAACGGTCCGGACAACATTCTGCAGTTGCGTGCAATGCGTAGTAAAGCCACACCTGTGCCATTCAGAAGATATCACCGGTTCGAATTTACATTTGCAAAAACCGATTTGTTGAGACGAAAATTCATTCATTTCACCTCATGTTATCATAATTTAGCCACTGAAGAATTTGTACATGGAGAAAAAATTATGGCGACGAAACAGCATCCAAGATATCTATCTATCTATCTATCTATCTATCTATCTATCTATCTATCTATCTATCTATCTATCTATCTATCTATCTATCTATCTATCTATCTATCTATCTATCTATCTATCTATCTATCTATCTATCTATCTATCTATCTATCTATCTATCTATCTATCTATCTATCTATCTATCTATCTATCTATCTATCTATCTATCATCTAATCCCCACTTTGTTTAACAAACGTTGCATAACTTTACAGTAGTAGCTGTAACGGCTTTCTCCTTGTGCTGCTGGCGATCATGCTACATTGGCGGCTAAGGCGTATACTACAAGTACTGATAAAAAAGACTCAATCCAGTGCTTGTACGCCTCCGAAAGTAAGTAGAACTGGCTCGTCCACCGCCGCTATTTAATGAACTGAATCCGCAGGCGTCATCGGACCTCCTTTGTGTCTGCTACTTTACGAAGTCGTCGAGAGGCAAGCGCTGTTTAATTAACGCACTTGGCAAAATCTCGCGTATTTAGATTAAGGTTCGCGTGATATAGAAACCCTTCAGGTGGCCAATATTACTTCCAAGCCCAACGCTGCGGAATCCTTCGTCACCAAGGAGTTAATATGGGACGTTAAACCACTTCGATTAAATTACGGTTGCGTTAAGAGAGAGAGAGAGAAAGGACGCATAAACTTGACACCACCACAAGGACTGTAAGAAAAAAAAAAAGTCCGTGTATTTCCAACGTTTCTGAATACACTGGCGCGGCGGCAGAAGTGATTTTTAGATCTTCCCGCCGTTTACAAACAGAGTTCTCGAAAGGCTGTCGCTTTCTGAAAGAGGCTGCCAAATTTCTCCGGCACGAAGAGACAGTTTGCAACAGTCCGCCAGTGCAGGACGCCTTCGACGCAAGCACTTTTTCGGCCTCCAGCTATTCAAACGTCTGTTATTAACTGGATGTCAGGTGTATAGAATGTCTTGACCAATCTCCTCGGCTCCTGCCGGTCCACTGTACACACACTCTACGCACACAACACATACGCCCATAAGTGGTAAAGGCTGTCGCACTAATACATTGAGTGGCCCATACGAAACACCTTACCCATCAGGACCGGCTTCATGAGGCGTTCATATTTACTGATGTCAATGAAGCTATAGTTAAACTGCGACCAACCTATCTCACTGCAAATTCCCTTCAACCTTATGCCCTTTTCATTTTAACTACATTTTCGCGTTATTAGCGCTTAAAGCTGCCTAACACGGGCGAAGCCGCATGCTCCCCCTGAAAGTACTGTCAACGTCTTATAGCAAAGCATTCCTGTGCGCGTTTGTCCTTCTTTTTCAATGGCCTGTGACTTCTTTCTTGTCAACGTCACCAACGTATCCTCATCACCACCCCATTTAGGTCCACTTTAGAGCGAACATATTCGTTAAAAAATATAACGGCAGACGCCTTTTCCCAGTGATCTCACGTTACCTCTTTCCTTTGACAACCGAGCCTACCATATTCCTTCATATTTCGTAATCTCACCACATCGCATAACCATCTTCGACCCTCGGCATGATTATGCCTCAGCACCGATTTGGTAGTTCTAACAGACCGCCAGCCTACTGTTCTACGGAATTACATATCAGCTCCCCAACTTCAATTCCTCAGCCTAATCTCAGCGACGATATCAGCTACCGCTTTTGCTCTCTATAAGTGACAATGCCGCCTTCCTATCTCTCAACGTCCAGTCTGTCACCTTTTAAGCCGAGCTTTCTGTACCCCCCCCCCCCCCCCCCCCCACTTAATTAAACCAATGAAAGCTTCGCTTAAACCAATGCCTACACTTCGCCTATCCCACTTTAGCTTCACGTACGTCGGTCGGTAGGTATCTCATGTGACAGGGCACACCAAACCGGCATTATATAGCACGGAAATGAACCACAAATTATTGCCAGCGAGGCCACCTGTGTTCTGCGTAGTAGAAGATTGAATCTCCGTAAAAAAAAAAACAATAAACTCGTACACGTAATTTCGGCTCATAGTAGTCTCTAAATCACACAGAGCAGCTAATATGGAACGGATTATTTTATTTTCTTAAATTTCTTATATTTCTACAAGCCATTGCGTAACTCGTTGTGCAACCAATTCTTACACCATTCTCTATATGCACATCGAGTGTGATCCCGAACTTGGCAAATCGTACAGAAGCAGATGTATCTCTCTCTTTAGAATGGGTTGGGTAAGTGTATCTGCGACACGATATGTATAGAATCGTTATCTATTTACATAAGTGCAGTACTCTGTGCCTCCCACACGCCTATCATCGCCATTGTTTCTTCAACAAGCATCATACATCGTCCTCGGGACCTTGCAGCGTATAACGCCTCAAAGTGCGCATTCACCCGATCTGGTGTTAGCGGGTCACCATAACTAGGGAACGGTGTAATGCATAACTATAAGCACTGCATGGCACTTGTGACCCGTGCGGCACACACACATAGACATTTTCATGAGGCCACAAGTTGCGTAGGACGAAAATAAACACGCTCGTACGCATCGCATTTAGTTTGCACGCGTTGGAAATCGCGTTAGAAGCACGCACAATGACGTGAATGTTGGAATTTGTGTAAAGCGAAGATGTGCGTTATATGCTCCTGAGGCCCGAACACAACTATGGCATATAATCGCTCTTCAAGGCGGTTTTTATCGTCTGCTGCTACTGTTATGAACTCGAAAAACAAATTTAAGAATTTAGACACCACGGTTATTTGCCAAAAGCTGCGCCTCTGTGCACGTGAAACAGATAAATATATCCATAATCTCCTCATGTTTGCGATGGTAAAAACTGCGTTTCATTCCTTATACGTAGAGATGAAGATGAAACTACGTGTAGTAGATTGCCAGGTTGCTGCCGCGTCCGGTATTTTCACACAATCTCAGTGATTTCTAAACACACCTCGAGGTTGCTTTCGGCCGTCTGGGACGACGCAGAGGTCTAGATCAATTTAGTGTCAAATTTCATGAAAGCGGATGGCAAAAATACGAGTAAACCACTTCTTACAATTGCTCATGCACGGTACTTCATATACTCAGAATGAATATTTTGCGTAATCACTATAGCGAGTGAATTTCGAAAAAAATGTGAAGGAAATGTTCAATGTATCGTACAAGGGGACTTAGGAGGATATCTGCGTAATTTTTGGGGCTTGTTCCATAGTTAATTGCGAGGTCCTCACCTAGGGTACAAGTCCCCTCGTTTAACTTCATGTTTCGGCCACATAGGATGACAAAACGCATTGAAAGTTCATAGACTTCAACTGTCAATAAGAAAGTTACGTCTCTGCGCGCCAAGAAAAGCAAGTGCCGTGCGAGAAGCGTACGCTACGCACTTTCCGAGCCGTAAGCTACACCACTGCCCATAATTCACTGTTGGCATTGCTGTGAAGGCGCTCACTGGGCGCTGCTGTTTGCACGCTACGGGACCTATTATCGGCGCGGGCTCGTGGTCCGTGACTTCGCAAGACCTTAACCTCTGCACGTAACGAGTGGCGCCACTCGGGACTCGCCGCGATTCGTCGACTTTTTTTAACGCGTGCAGGTGGCGGACACCTTTTACGGGGTCGACAGCGGTGAAAGACGACCGAGTCTGCTAGAGACGCCACACGACACCTCCCCCATAGCCCCCCCTCCCCTCTCCACTTTTCTCGCTTCCTCTTCCAGCTTCGCTACGTCTGATCCTTTGCAGTGATGGTGGTAGCAGAGGTCGAGCTTGTTACGTAAACGTCACGAGTGACTATGACGTGTGTGATCGCACTATTTGGGAACCTTGTGACTATTACGCGCATGGCGCAAGGTGCGGAAGAAAGTGTAGAGAGAACGGGGGGGAGGGGGAGGAGGGCGAGAAAAGGAGAAGGCAGGGATGTTAACCCGACATGCGTCTGGTTGGCTACCCTATGCTGGGGTAAGGGAAATGGAAATATAAAGATGGGAGAGAGAAGAAACACGCGGTGGGCTGCAGGATTAAAGATGTCTAATCGTACACAACGAATCACTCAGCCAGAGATAAAAATAATAACTGGTGGAGTCGGGCGTTTCAATGCTATAGTTTGGCCGGATCACAGGTGCTTTAGTGTATAGGGCCCCCGTTTGGATTTTGAACGCTCCAGGCCTCCAGGCCTCGAGGACCTTGTGCCCAAGGGTCTCAGTGAGACGTTAGTGCTACTGGAATCAACGCATTTTTTGCCGTGTTATTTCATTTTAGAATACATTTTATGGTCATCGCTCACATGACTCGCTCTTGACATTGATTTAATACTTGTATATTTTATGCACCTTACATGGAATATTTTAGGCCTCTATATACAGCCCGCTACATCTTACACTTGTCATTCACCGCATCATCGACTTCCCCACACCATTTCTCGGCGCTTTTTGGCCATCCCTGGCCCTCGCGCCGTAAAACCCGATACATTATCACCATCGAGAAGCACCATCTCAATATTTTCCGGTTTCATGTTATGCCTTTTTTTTTCTTTTTTCACTGAGTATTTGTAGGCAGAAAAGTAACGCTCACGACCTGCAGGAGTTAGCGGCACATACTTTAACTTCGGAACGTCCGGTGATCCACTGCCGTCTGAAATGGCAGAAAGTTCGCCGCTTCAAAACCTTTGAAAGTTCTTTCAGTACCGAAAACATGGGATTTTCAAGAGAGATCGAAGTTTCGAGCTAACTATATCAGCAACAGCTTCATTGGGCATGCTTGCGAAGCTTTTATAAACGTCCATATTGAGCCCAACATTCCGAGGCAGAGTCGCGCCCGAGTATCCAAGTTTCTCGATGATCGGCTAATATATATATATATATATATATATATATATATATATATATATAGTGCGCGTTTAGAGCAGTTGGAAATTTATATCACACAATGAACAAAGGCGTCTCCACCGCCACACTTTCCCGCGGCCGAATTTAGACGCGGCGACATGGTATCAGCGCTACTCGGCTGATAGTGTGCTTGGGTGTCAAAAGTAGCTCAAGATTAATGGGAAACTTCATGATAACAAGGGCTGGACGCTGCACCCCGAACAATGTAGATGATTTGCAATACACTATTGGGGACTTGGGTAGGCAGAGTCTATGGATGCGTTCAAGGATTAATCTGTCAAAGACTATAAAGCCTAGCGAGGGAACAAAAACTCGAGAATGGTATTCAGGCTCTCGAAGTTGGGCAGGATTACGTTTATCTCCGCCAAGTATTCCCACAGGACCCGTTTCATGAGAAAGACATCTCTAGACAAATAAAAATGGATGGCAGCGCATATGGCAATGCAGACTCAAGTGATGAGCTGCATCTTAACGACAAATCAGTGCTAACTAATAAGGTTGAAGCCTACAAGATAATAATGAAGCTTTAGAAAGAAAGCAATGGATCGCGCGACAATTTGATCAAGCGGGAAAATCATATGTGCAACGTTAAACGCAGAAATATGGCATTATATATATATATATATATATATATATATATATATATATATAACGAGAAGAAAGGGAACCGAGGGGCCCGATTTTTATTAATCATATCATAAGAAGCCAGCAAACATTAACACCAAGGACAACATAGGGGAAATTACTTGTACTTTACTAATTGAGATAAAGAAATGATAAATTAATGGAAATGAAAACGGATGAAAAAACAACAGTCCGCAGGTGGGGAACGAACCCACGCTCAAAACTTTTTCAGCCGTTTTCATTTCCATTAATTTATCATTTCTTTAACTCAATTAGTAAAGTACAAGTAATTTCCCCTATGTTGTCCTTGGTGTTAATGTTTGTTGGCTTCTTATTATATATATATATATATATATATATATATACACACATATTAGAGCACGAACGGGTGCATAGTTAGTAGAGATTAAGCGAGTTATGTTATAACATTAAGAGGAGGAGGAAGTGGAGTTCGACAGTTCGTGCAGATAACCGGAGAAAGGGAAGCGCAGTCGAAGTCGGCAGAGGATTAGATGTTGCGATACGATTATGAGATTTGCTGACATAGGATGAAACCAGCTGACGCAATAATGGAGTAAGTTGCGGACATGTGTAGGACAGGCTTTCGTCCAGCTACGGAGATAAAATACGCTGCTGCTGGTGACGATTATGATCTCCAGTAGGAATCTGGCAGCGTACAGTGACCTGATCTGAGACGTCGTAAAATCTCCATTCGGATTTCGGCTCCATTGTAATACACACCGAAAGAAAACGAAAATTGAGAGGCGAAAAACCGAGATCTCTTTCACGCATGCGCGCGAAGAACCGTGAACGAATATGATGGAGATTGCGATTGTGGCAAAAACCCGTGACAGAAGGCGAAGATATGGAAGCTCGTGTTCCGTGGAGCGATCGTCATGCGAGCATGTACTTGCAATATTGAAGTGCTGCTAGTGTTCTGAGAACCGCTGATAGTGCGCAAGAGGGCCTAGCAACCAACCGACAATTTTGTATGATGCAACTTGCGCTGGCGATTTCACCGCGCGTTGGCAGTGGGGAGCCTCATCAGAGGCGCCGACGGGGATCGTCCTTCAAAGGGCGCTCAAAACTTGTATGCGTGGTCACGAAACCAAGCAGTAAAACTTTAAAAAAGAAAAAAAAAAGAAACAAAGAAAGCTACGAGGGCTTCACCGTGTTATCGTGCGAACTTGAAATGCGAGATTAGCCGCGTCCGACGAAACTGCACATGAATTGTTTCGTCACTTCGCGTAAACGACGCAATTAACATTCATATAGTTCTATACGACAAATTGTCATGCAGTGTACGCTACCTCAGTCACCCATATACAACCTTTTCTGCATCTACCGTTCACACCTGAGTGGGTGCCTCAGCGTAGCCTTGACAAAATCATGAACGATCACGCACACTGAATACAACTATAGCCGGAGCTATTACGCACAAATGACCGCCGACTTTTGACAATTTGTTGCGATTACAAGTGCCGACTGGCCTCGGCCTGTATAGTTTTTCTTAATGGCAGAGGAAACTTAACGTCCCAAGTGGACATTAAGCTGCGCGACATAACGCAGTGTGATGTCAGGTGATTGCTGAAGGCAATGGCACAAGCTTAGGGCACAAACAAATCCGTTCAGAAATGTCGTGCTCGGCACCTCTTTCCAGAGTTATGTCCTAAAATTCGCACGCTGTGTACCTAAACAGCTCCCGTTGATGTTATAGTTTTCAGCACCAAGTAAACAATGCAGTGCCAATAAGTGTTAACTGTAACATCAATGCATTTCGCCACATGTTTCGAGGACGTATTCCTGGAATAGCATTCAACGGCTTCGCTTCTTGTGCCAGCATTTCCGCAATTTTTCTCGCTGTTATCCTGTGCTGTGACCAGCTGTAATCGTTTGTCTTTGCTCTCCGTCTCTCTTCTCTATCTCTCTACCTTCTTACATTTCTGACACTCCCCCTCCCTTTCTCCGCCCGACGTGTGTGAGGTATCAAAGCAGATCCCTTGTTCTGGTTATGCCCTCCTCACCTTTCTCGTTTCTTTCACATATATATATATATATATATATATATATATATATATATATATATACATGGTCACGAATTACGTAGGTAGGGAAGCCGCTTACTAAAATGTCATGGAAACATAACAGGATGCCTCAACAGAACGACGAAAGGAACAATGGCTGCGAGATACGCAGCTAAAGTACACCTCATTCGATTCCTTGTCTGGATATGCACGAAAATTTTACGGTAACCGGATGCAACGAGCAGTTGATAGTCCTAACCACAGTCTGACAAAGACTACATTCAACCTTGCAGGTCACAGGTTAATAACTAGCCCTTGTAGGCCGGAAAGGAAAAGCCGCAGTTTCGCCCGAAATGCGAAGCATCAATTGGATAGCAAATTTGATAGCAAATTGCGATAGCAAATACATACGGAGTAAGGATAGCAGTTTTATCGGCTGTGTAAACTTGGACACATTCGCTTACTAACTGAATTAACAAGCATGGTGTCATCACGTACTAGCAGACATGAATAGATCACACTCGATGACCGCACACAACCGCTGTCAAAACGCTGGCGTGAGCAAGCGCAGCTGCAACAGCGTTGCAAAGCTACCTGTATACGTAGCTTAGAGCCTCTGTGAATATACTTGTGTAGAAGCACTACCTGGGCTACCGTTTTTTATTATTTTTTTCTTTTTTGTTGAAGCTACCTGTACAGAACTTGGATATTGTCATTTGACATCCTATAGATTGCTTGACAGGTTTGCTACATAAAAGCCTCATTTTACAGTGCATATGTACATTATGTACAGACGATACAAATTTTATAGGCTACTTCGCCTGAATGGGAATTTCTCTTCTAGTTTTCTAAAGCTATCTTTATGCAATTTAGACACTTTACAGTTTGTTTCAACTTGTGCACAAGATGTTACGGAATTCGGCTCGACTTGAGATTTGTGCGCAATTGTGCACGTAATTAACTCCGGTATAGCTGCGTGTAGGCATCTATTAGACTACTTCATCTTGTGGCTATGCAAAATTTGTCTTTTATGTTGCATATACATTCTCTGCACTATATTTGCACACCTAATGACTATATTGCCTGAATGTAGGCTTTCCTTGTGGAGCGCAAAAGTTCGATAACTACAAATTCGATGACTGCAAATAATTAGAGGTACTGCGATACGATTGCAATCATACGAAGCCAACAGACAACGAAGTCAGGGAAAACATGAAACATGGGGTAAATAACTTGTTCTAATTCAAATGTAGAAAATAATTGATAAAGTAAAGAGAAATTAAAGTGGACGAAAAAAAAAAACTACTTGCTCTGAGCAAGTTGTCCCACTTGCGGCAAGTTGTCTTTTTTTTTCATCCACTTTCATTTTCCTGTACTTAAAACGAACAATTTTAATTAAAACGAGCAATTTACCTTATGCCTTCTCTGGTTTAATTGTCTGTTGGCTTCGTGTGGTTGTTAGAAAAATCCTCGGTTTCCTTCTTCTCGTTCACGCGGCGTGATTTAAGAAATTTGCAGTCTCAGGATGAAATTGGATGACGTAACACAGAGCTGATAGGAGATAGTGGAGAAAGGCCTTCGTCCTTGATTGAACATAAAATCGGCAGCTTCTGATTAGGATAATGTAACGAAATCTCGGAGCACTACTGTTCTTGGATTCCGCCCCCTTTGGAATGCGGTCACCGCTGCTGAGAATCATTTTCGAGGTGTTTCTCGGAAGGGGTCTCGGCAGTAAAAGTAGCTTCTTCGAAAAGGTAGTTGTGTGTTGGTTCACGGACAGGCGTTGTGTGCGTCAGAGCAAATCAAAAAAGAAAAGGGTGAATGCTTCAATAGTTAACGTCCCGAAAAGCTACCGCACGATAGAGTGGCAGACCAGATAACTGGGGAGGTTATTCCTGGCACAGCGAACGTTTACTATTATCTTTCAGCAGGTGTGACCGAGGTGATGCGATGACAAAAAAAAGTCGCAGTTTCGCACGAAAGATGAAGCATCGATTGCGAAATCAAATTAGTGGACAGCTATTCAAAGTAAGGGTAGTAGTTTTATCGGCCGTATAATCTTGTAAACATAGGTACGCTAACTAAATTAACAAGCAAGGTGTCACGCGCGCACAAGCAAACATGAACGCATCTCACTCGATGACCGCGGAAACTGGCTGTCAAAATGCTGGAGTGAGTCAGCGCGGTAGCAGCAGCGAGTGAATTGAGCTTCGTGCCGGCGCTCGCATCAACGCGATCTTCATCAACGAGCCGCAAAAACACGAGGGCGGACTCTGTGAATGTGAACGTCGGCGTCCCGCCGCCGACTCACCGTCTCTAGAAAAAAGTCGCAGTTTCACCGAAAGGCGAAGCAGCAATTGCGATAGCAAATTTACTAGTAGAGAGCTATACGGAGTAAGCATAGTAGTTTTATCAGCTGCATAAACTCGGACCGTTCGCTTACTAACTTAATTAACAAGCATGATGTCAGCGCGCACAAGCAAACATGAATAGCTCACACTCGATGACTGCACACAAGCACTGTCTGCAAACGCTGGCGTGCACACAAGCAAGCGCGACGGCAGCAGCGAGCGAAGGTTCGCGTGGTCTATTGCTTCCACGGAAACTGAGCGGCGAAAGCACAGCGCATACGAAGGTAAGAGCCGCGTGGAGATCGCTTTCAAGATACGGTGCGCGCGAGAGCTCGCAGCCTAGCAAAGTACAAGTACGAAGGTAGTAGAAGCCGCACCCCTTCCCTCCCGCGCTGCCTTCCCGCTTTCCTCCTTTCGCGTGGGAGATTGAGTCGCCAGTTCCCCTTGCGCCCAGTCGCAACACACGCATTTGGTGCCGCAGCTAAACGTCGCCTCCCCTCCCTCCCTCCTTCCAATCCCCCCACGGCCCTTCGCACGATGGCAGACGTCGCGTTTGCTCTCCGCCGTGCGTTCACACTCTGTGAAAGCGCGCGTCCCTCGCACTCTTTCTCTCGCACATACGGTGCGCGGCGACGGTTTTATCGCCCTTGGACTTTATACATAATCACGGCGGCGGCGACGACGCCGACGGCAGAAATCCGTTTGGAGTGTCCATATAATTGCTATCGCAATAATAAAAAGAAGTACAGAGTGCATGTGCAGAAAAACAGAGTATATGGTGCTACCTACCTGTCCCTATCATGAAGCTGTTCCCCACCTAGCCAATAATTACCCTGTTTAATATACTTACCCGCATTGGCAAAAAAGACAGAAAAGAAAGAGAAAAAGGTAGAAGAAAAGAGAAAGACGAGGAGGGAAGCCGAAGTGTATTCGTTGCCATTCGACTTAAGAACCTTGAATTTTGGACAGAAGAGAATCTTGAACACCGAAACATTTTACACACAAACAGAAGTAGACACCAGTGGCGCCTAGGAAACGGGAAATAGGGCTTTAAAAAAGAGTCATTAGCAGTGCAAAGCTTCAAAACGTGCATTGACTTCAAAACAGCTCAGAGGAAAGAATGATAGGTACACAACAAATAAAACAGAACAGGAAAGGTACATAAAGGAAAAGGTAACGCAGAAGCAGTGAAAGTATGGAACCAAAACGCCAGCGGCGAACACTGTTTGTTGGCACGGCTCTGTAGGAAAGCTATACAGCAGGAACAGTCCGAAGACTTACTTCAGAGCTGGTGAAAAACGTACGCACATTGCATAAGGCAAGCGAACGTTCGCTCGCCCTGTAGCGGTTCACTTTATACACTACACTCTGTGCAAACATTTTTCGAAATGTGGTAAGAAGTTGTTTTTTCACGAAAATCGGTCAAAGTGCGATGCTTAAGAACTGAAAAAAAAAGTTTACAAAAATATTGCTTCCTCGGATGTTGCCGATGCATCGAAAGCAGCACAGTTTTGGAAAGAAAGAAAGAAAGAAAGAAAGAAAGAAAGAAAGAAAGAAAGAAAGAAAGAAAGAAAGAAAGAAAGAAAGAAAGAAAGAAAGAAAGAAAGAAAGTTTTTCTTTGACCGTATATGGTGCCCCATTAGCAGAATGACTGAAAGGTGAACAAGCTGGTGCAGATTCATACATATGCTTGGACATGCTTGCGTCCTAACGTTTAACTGCTTTTATGCGAATTATGCTCTGTATGAGTTGGTTCCCTTCAAGCTGTCATTGGGCTTTTTTTTCGATAGTCTTCCTCGGTACCTAGTTAGGAAACAAATGCAGTTAAATTCAATCTAGAGGCTGAAAGGTGTGACTGCCCATGAGCTGATAGCAGATTTCTAACATTACCGGAACAGCGTACGCATACTCTACTCCGGCAATACGCGAAAACACGACCCGCTGAAACTTTAGCACTTCATCGCAGATGGCCTGGGTTCTTAAGTAAAACAGTGAACTCCCTTGCTTTCATTGCCGTTGTTACCTTCAAGGCACAAATGGTGTGCTGTGAAGATGCCCATATTATCGCGAAAAATTCGGTCTTCCCACTTTGAAAACAGGAAAGCGAGGCAACAAAAACGTTAGAAGCATCAACCACAACAATGTTATTTCGCAACGCTATATGTATCATTGCATGACTTGTGCGTTCGAGTGATGACAGCTGATAGCACTAGACAATGTTAAGCCTTTGGGGCAGTAGACTATTACGTAGCTTCACGTCTATACTATGCGAATCGGTTTTGTTCAAAGGCGTTGTTTAGGTGAAGTGTCGCTTCGGCGTCATGCTATTGTGCATCTTCTATGGTAGAACGCTCTTATAATGCGATTGGCATTTTTAGGCTACTTGACGTAGTTTGTTGCTCTGCGATCATCTGAGTATGAACTATCTCCCCTACCTTTTCAAGGTAAAAAAACAAAAACCTTTAAAATTTATCCCGTGCTGGGTGGAACCGAACCCACATGACACGGTTTCCAGGCACAGCAGCTCGACGCTTTAGCGAGCTATGCCACGAATGCACTGTGCCACTCTATAATGAATAGAGTTTTAGAATTGAGGACCCAAGACTCTGGGTCCCCAAGCCGCGTTGGGTACGCTGCTCTTGGGTTTAGAGGAGCAGCAGAGTTTGATAATTTGGTCAAATGCAGACAGCTTTGGGTCGAGTGCTCGGGACGCCGCAGTGGGGACTATAAAAAGGTACTCGAAAGCAACAAGGGAGAAAAGTTTTTCTTACAAGCGAAAACAAACAAAATACATTTTTGAGAAAAAAGGGGCAAACAATAAAATATAACGAACAAGGGTGGTGGCTTGGGCTAGTAAGTAATTCATGGTAAAAACGACGTACACCGCAAAGGACAGGGACTGAGAGACAGCACAGTGTGTGTCGCCTCTCTCAGTCCCTGTCATTCGCGCTGTACGTCGTTTTTGCCAATCAAATGTAACTAGACGTAATCACTGTGTTAGTCGTACGGCTCTCTTGGCTATCTCGCGATTTCTCGTCGCCCGCGAGGGCGACCCAAGACCGCTTGGGGACGCACGCTAGTTTACGATTTTTGGGTCTTGGGTCAACGCGAACGCAAGAACCCAAGACTGGCTTGGGTTGTGCGCATGCGCCCTTGCGCCGCGCAATTTTCTTGGGTCCCCAAGTTGCTTGGGTCCCCAATTCTAAAGCTCTGAATATCTTTCCCGCCAACTTGGGTCACTGGGTATGCACCACTGGGCACCCGGTCAGCGAGGGAACAATTCTCAGGGTACGCATGCGCGGACTTCTCGGCAACGCCACTAGGTGGCGCACCGTGTCTAAATGGAAGAACTAGAAAGGAGGCCAGCTGCAGTACACGCCTCGTACATGATGCGTTTCTGAACGTTCGCACGCACCAACATGCCACACATTTCGGAGGCAACGCCTGGGCTTCGCGCCGTCTCCGCCAGATGGCGTAGTGTGTTCATAGTGAAGCCTGAGAGAGGCATGGCTGCAGTACACGGATCATACGCACCAGTGCGCCAACGGCGCGATCTCGGAGGCCACGCAAAATACTTACGCGGAGTTCGTGGCGGCAACGCTAGATGGCGCGGCCTGTTCAGCGGATAGCGCGAGAGAGGAATTCCCCTGCAGTGCACGCCTCATGAATGACGTGTTTCGGCTGTTTGCAATGCACGCTCTGTCGCCACATTATTTCAGTGCTACTCGTAATACTGTCGACAGCCATCGTAAGATGAGTTCTGCCGTAATTTTTTTTAAAGTTCAACAACCTTTATTTGATTGCGTGGTCTACGAGAGATTCTTACGAAATCGCGCGCAAGCACACACACGCACATACGCAGCTAGATAGCGTCAAACTCCGGAAAAACTCCAAGCGCGCCCTAAAAACTACCCAACAATTTCGAATCTTCAGCAACACATGAGTAAAATAACGTGCTCCGCATTTTGACAGTAATTCACTGGGGGCAATGCGAGTCCGCCAAGGTATAAGTCTCAATTGGCGATGGCTCATCTGCAGGTAACGTGCGGACCACGGCAGAAGCAGCTCAGGGGAACGCTAAACGTGCCTCACAGATAGAACGTCGGGCTCGCCCAGACCGACGAGCACAAAACATCGCATGCAGCATGTCACCGTCGTATAGCCGGAAAGACAAGTGAGGTGCGCGCTCTTGAGAACGAGGTTCGGCGACACCGTCCTCAAGGCCCGCTCCGAGAAGAGGCGCTTCATCAGATGTCGCATGAGACTGAGCTGTGAGTTTCTCGCAGCACTGCATGTTGTATATTGTTTTCTTTATTATTTCGGCGTGGTTCCCCTCTCCTTCTTCGCTCTAGTGTCACCCTAGCAGAGGCTGCCGAGCGATCCTCTCTTACAAAAGAAAAAAAAAGTAGCTCGATTTGTTTTCAAGTGCGGCTTTGAACGTAGCACGAAGCGCATTGATGCGCTCTATTCTCACCGTCGCGTTCATTTCATGCTTTCTCTAAGAGCTCGCGGCCCTCTGGGACTACGAAACACGGCAATGCGGATCTCATCGCTCGTCGCGCTGCTGCTTCGAGAAACAGCGCACAGCGTCTTAACATGTTCGCATGCAGACACGCGCCTCCAGAGCGACTGCCATTGTATAAGCTCACTGTTGACGGGCAAAGCCTTCACCCTTGCCCCTTCAGCTCCGGACTCGAACTAAAGTCCGTTGTTTCGAAACGGAACGGCAGTTTCGCTCCCAGACCGCCACCGGAAGCCAGAACACAATGCGGCACACACAACGGGTCCAGTGAACCATACGGCAGACAAGGCGCAGACAGCGCGCACGCAGGCAGGCTGGAGAAACGAGGCGAAGAGCACGCGCAACTGAAACGTGCAAATAAACAGACCTGTCGAACCTATTATCCCACTTTTTTTGCGGAGTGGATGCCCTACGGCAAACAAACACAGTTCTCGACGCAGCGGCGCGAGCCAAATATCAACAGAGGCGATGTATACTATAGGTGGCGCGATCGCCGGAGACTCCCGAAAGCAGGTCAGCTTCTCGGAACAAGTCGTCGTGCTCGCGCATGCTTATATATGGTCATTCGAAATTTTTGGGCGTATACGTTGAACTGACGGAAGAGGGGGGAGCTTCAGTTTATCTTGTAGGGATAAAAACAAAAGTCGCATTTTTGCCCGAAAGGCGAAGCGTCGATTGCGAT
Organism: Dermacentor silvarum; assembly: GCF_013339745.2. Classification (NCBI taxonomy): domain Eukaryota; kingdom Metazoa; phylum Arthropoda; class Arachnida; order Ixodida; family Ixodidae; genus Dermacentor; species Dermacentor silvarum. Next base: position 76,282,534 of record NC_051164.1, read on the forward strand.
AGCAAACTAGTGGACAGCTATACAAAGTAAGGACAGTAGTTTCATCGGCCGTATAAACTCGTAAACATACGAATACTAACAAATTAACAAGCATGGTGTCACGTGCGCAAAAGCACACATGAACGCATCTCACTCGATGAACTGCGAAAACGCGCTGTCAGAACGCTGTATAGCGAGTAAACGCGGCAGCAGCAGCGAGCGAATTGACCTTCGTCCCGCCGCTCGCATCAACGCGAAGTAAGCCGCGAAAAAAAATTACCTTCAAGGATTGCTGTGCACTGAACCCAGAAACACAGTCGACGTGTAAATTGTCCACTGTGCCGCAGTGATAAGACACCCATTGTAGTACAACACTGCGCAGCATCCTACAGTCCCTGTTGCGCAATCAGTTGATGTTGATAAGTTGGCCATCATTAGCGCAAGGCCAGTTTGTGGATTAGATGGCAGCAGGTGAGTCTGTAAACATGACCCAGAAGTTCGCTTCCTGCTCGTTAATGTGCGTGCTGGATGCAAACTCCGCAAAAGTGGCTTATAAGCACTGAATGTTGACCGACAATGTAGCGGCAGCCAGCGCGATACCTCTGTCCTGCGTAATGAAAAAAAAAAAATCGCTACATAAAAGGTGCACAAGTAATGTCGCCTCATATTTTGTTGTAGTTGTTTATTGTTATTGTTTATTATTATCAGACAAATGGGAATTTAGGCTATAGCTGGTTATCCAAAGACATAGTTATGAAATGTAAACTATACTCATTTCCCCATAAATACGCACGTGCATACCACAAACACGAACAATCATATGAGTCTGCGAAAAACAAGCGTAAACGTAAACAAACAAACAAACCTAAAAAAGAGGAGAAGCGGCCTTTATGCACCCGTGTTGACTAGGAAATGTTCACGTCGATTGAGCAATAAAAACACACTGATCAAGCATTTTATAATGTATGTAGAGTTCATAAATCTAAAAATCAAGTCAATGAATTAGCTTGCTGTCAGCGAGGAAATCCAATAGTTCTGTCTAAGCAAATTTATGTTCAGCGGGGCATGATCAAGGACCACATATTTTTGTCATGGAAAAATCACGTTTGTCCTAGTGGTTTATCTTATCGCGAAAATGGCCTCTCTGTTGAGCACACTGTGGGAGTCTATCACAGAGTGTTACACTGAATCGTACGGGGTGTCATAGGTATTTATAAAGCACACTGACCTCCTAATAGAGAGGCGCTGTGCGTAAACATAAACATTGCATGAGATTACCTGTAGCACAGACAGAAAACAAAAGACAAATAATTGTACGTATCGCGTTTAGTTGTAGCGCATTTATTTAAACGCGTCAACTGCAGCTTCGGTTCACATAGATTCCAACGTGAATTTGGTTGAGATTACGATGACGATGTTCACGGATATAACCACTCAGCGCGTCGGCGCAACGCTCAGGTTCTTCGGTAAAGACCACTCAAATATAATTCCAATTTCTCTCCTGGCACTTTGACGCTTGTGTAGAAAAACGAGAAAGCAACAAATCTACTTTCTCTCTCTTCCTTCTTCTTTTTTTTCCCTACAGCGTCAGACCTTGAAGATAATGGACACCTGTCTCCATATAGCTCCGATCTGTGCGAGTAACGGCGCCCAACTGCGGATAGTAAACAAGTGAACGTGCGACACATATCCAAGGCGCGGTCACCACCGAACCAAGCATGCACGGAGGTCGTCGCGCAGTGCATGCATAACCACACCACCGCCCCACCGTACTGATTCACGCCGCACTGATCGCTTTATATGCCGAGCAAGTAGTGTAGATTATAACGCTGACGTCTCTGCGGCTAAGGATGCGGTCGCCGACTATACGTCAAATGAAAGAGTATTACTCAAAAGAACCAGACCAGAAAGAGCGAAAAGGAAGGCTTGCTATTGGCGACGGCGGTTATTCTCTCTCTCCCCCCCCCTCCCCTTCAAAAAGCAAAGCAAAGCGAGGGTGTTGAAGAAAAAGGCGGGAACTGGAAATGAGGGGGGGGGGGGGAATGAATAAAGAATCACGTGAGCAAGCAGAGTTCGGGGGAGTAGTGAAGACAGCCAGACTCCAAGGCCTCTCTGGAGCGAAACGATTAGCGAAAGGCCGAAGAAGAGACATCAAAACGCTGGCAGCAAGCAGCGGGCGAAGGTACGTGTGGTCTATCGCTTCAACGGAAACTGAGCGGCCAGTGCATAAAGGTCAGAGCCCTGTGGAGATAAGAGACGGTGCGGCGAGCGACGAGCGCGGTTGCTGGCAGAGGAAAAGTGCGCCCCCCCCCCCCCCCCCCGCTTCCTCCGGCGCTGGCTTCCCGCTTCGTTGCTTGCGCGTGGGAGATTGAGTGTGTTCGCTCTCCGTGATAGCGCGCGTCCCGCACGCTTCCGCTCGGGCATACGGCGCGCGGTGAGATTTTATCTATACGGAACCTCACGGCGACGGCGACGGCGACGACGACGGCGACGGCTACGGCGACGGCGACGGCGACGCCGACGGCAGAAATCCGGTTGAAGTGTCCATATAATTGCTATCGCAATAAAACACTCTTCACTCAACACGGACGCAACTGGAAGAGGCAGCGATGGAGAGGAGGATGTGAAGGAGGAGGAGGAGGGACAGACCGACACGCTCACTGTCTTACGATGATGACAAGACGTACACAAACCAGCGAGCGCCGAGACGAACCGGGCCGGCCGCGCAACACCCTCGCCACGTACGCTGGGCGGGTTCGCCATCGACGAGGTGGGGGTCGGGGGGTTGGGATAAAAGCGGAAAGGGGGATCGGTGCCAAGCGAGTGTAAAAAACCGTCGGCGCTAAAGGGGATGCCCCGGAGACCGCCGCGTTTGGCAGACCGCTAGCCGCCCCGCCGTCATCGCCTCCGTTGAGCCCCAGCGCCAGACGCCGTCGTCTCGGACCCACCGGTGGCGACTCCTCCGACCGACGTGAATAGTCGTGGTTCTTCTAACGCCGCAGCGTGAGCATCGGAGCGGGACTGCCCCAGTCTTCGTCGCAAGCACAACAAGCAGCGATCGGACGACGTCGACGACGGTGGATCTTCGCTTCTACGGACGCGGTAATTGTCGACGGAGCCTTTAATTCCCATTGAGTGTCTGAAGAGTGTATACAATCGAACCCGGATATATCGAATCTGAAGGGGATCACAAAAAAAGTTCGATATATAAAATAAAAATTGTATACAAACATTTTCAAGGGGATTTTACTGTTGTTCGTTATACACAATAATTCGTTGTAGGCGGGTTCGATATATCCGAGTTCGACTGTACACGGTGGCGCCCCCCGTATAGCGATGCCAGCGTCTAGCTAGAACAAAAAGTAGGTTAGCGACTGAATTGGTAATATCTCGATCTTGTCTAATTGACTGCCGAAATCTGGCGTGCCAGAACTCGGGTAACGTTATACTCGTTCAAAACGTCATATACGAAACGCAAACCAGGCATTAAAGAAGCGATAGAAAAGAGCCAGACGAGAGCTGCGAAACGTAACAGCCGCTCGCGGGTATGCCCCGATACAGGCGTCGGCCTAAAAACGTCTCATCATGTTGGGTCGATTTGGCGAGGCATTGTCACCACTCTAAATTTTGAGACGAAACGTGGTATCAAAATGCCCTATGGGAGGGCGACCTACCGCCATAATTAAGGCGTCAAATAATTAACTCGCGTATTCGTGTTTTTTTAATGCTATAGCATTATACCTACAGGACAATCACTGAACTTCGTCTTCGGTATATATTGACGAAAAATATGAAGCACGCCGATCACGGAGGTAGAGTAATGAAGGGCGTAGGTGGGATGATCCTGATAATGACATCTCATTACAGTCGCAGAATTGTATTTCGACGAACAGGAACCGCTCTGAAAGAAAGCAACATGGGTAAACAAAACATGCAGGAAGTCTCGTAAGCAAAAGCTAATTCATGGTGTAACATGTTCTAGAGATTATGAAAGAAAAACTTAGAGGTCGGTTTCAATCAAAGATTCAAATCGCCTGCTACTCAGCAATGGGAACGGGAAATGGGAGTAAAAAGATAGAGAGGTGTTGACGATGGGGACGACAAAAAAAAAATGGTGCTGAAATAATTTGAACAGCGAAGACTGTTCGAAGTCTCAAATACCGACCAACTTCCGTGAAAAAAAAAAAAAATTTGATGGGAGCCTTCAGAGCATCCCGCCGACGCCAAGGATCCGGCCAAGGTGCCAATAGAACATTTTTTTCAGACAAAGGTTGATTTATGAACTTCGGAGAAATGTTGTACCAACGATTGTCCTCGCGCGTCATATCGCGAGTGGATGCACACAACGTGTTCTGTATATACTCTCGGGTATGTCGCGTTTCTAATGCCGCACATCGGCAGAGTTACGAGAATACGACAATAGATATTGAGCCAGCCATGACGGAACTGCATTGCTGTTTCGTCGCTTGTGAAACGACGCCCAAAAGACACCGAATCAGCTGGTTTTAGTGGAAATAATTTGGATCTGGAAACAAAAAAAAATTATCCGAGGTTACCTTTAACCCCCCCTACAGATAAGTGGGACTCAACGTAGCAGTTTCGGTCCATATACAAAGACCTCGTCGACCACAACCGACACAGACAAGGTCGATAAGCGTAAGCGAGGCCTCAAAGGGCAACTGCCGCTAGCACGAAGCGTAACATGCCCCCCCCCCCCCCTCCCACCCTTTTAGCTGATGTTTGCATCCGATACCCACACGCTCATATACATACGCGACAACACAGCAGCAATGTGCGTCAGCGTAATCGCCGCCGTTATCGTTATCGGAGTAGCACGCGCACGCCCGCTCGCGGTAATCTACAACAGCGGCAGCGACGACGCTTCATTACTGCTTGCGGCAGCGGAGCCGTGGGCAGATAAGCCGAACGGGCGAAGGTGCCCCCATCACACACCTCCAGCAACCACCCTAATCGCCCTCTATCGCTCTCTCTTTTTCTCGGACGAGGTTTATAAACAATGACCTTATCTCCCGCTCCATCCACAGCATGCGCTTCGCCGCGCGCTCGATATATGTTATCGCGGACGCCGGCAGGTTCGGCGAAATCGTGGTCAGCGTTCCCCGTTTCCCTCTGCGAGAAGAGTCTTACGCGCAGGGATATCAATGGTCACGCGTTATCTCACATATGCGAATAACCTGCGGCGAGCTCCGCGGGGCTCTCGTCGTGGTGATAACCCCAGAAGCATTGGCGCCTTCGCGGCGCCAATGAAGACGGGCGGGCGCCAAACGGCGCCAGCGGGTGAGCATTCAATGCGTCCTTGGGGCGAGCCCCGTGCATGATATCTGAGCGTCGACCCGTTTCGCTGCAAGCACGTGTGAGGTCCAGCGTTGAAGTGCCGCGCAATCCACGAAGTTGAAGGCCTACGTGGAAGCGAATATCGTGACTGATATATATATATATATATATATATATATATATATAAACTTGTAGGTTGAGGACACACGTACGAAAAAAAAAACGATACTTTATTTCCCATGTTTCAGCCGAGTTCCTGACCAGCCGGAATGTAGGAAATAAAGTATAGTTTTTGTAGTACGTGCGTCCTCAAACAGTTCCTGTTCAACTACCGAGTCCCGGCAAAACATAGCTATATATATATATATATATATATATATATATATATATATATATACATATGAAGGAGGTATTTCTTCGGATCCGGTGTTTAATAAGTTAAAGAAGTGCAGGCGCACGTAGAAAAACAAAAACATTTTAATTTCGACGTTTCGGCCGGGGTCCGGCCTTCATCAAGAGTCAAGAGCTCGGCGACGAGCTCTCGCCGACGACCCAAAGCCATGCAGGAGGAATCACGCCTGTTTCTCACGCGTATACGAAACAACAGGCTCATATTCAGACGCTGTTGCCAGACGTGCCGCGCTCGCTCGTCACGCACCCGCGCTAAACCTTCTAGCCTCTCTACCCGCGCTACCTTCACCGAACAGGTGGCGCTGATAGCGGTGCGCCTCGCGCGACCTCTAGTAGCTGTGCTACGAGGAACCGGCTCTCGCTGTCGCGTGTACGCCACTCAGCAGCCTAGCCGGACGTCCGAAGACGCGACAGGGTCTAGTGGCCTTCACGTGGTTTACGACCACGTGAACTCGTGATCATATATTAGTGCGGTCAGCGTTCTTGAGCTAGGAAATGGGCCAACCATTGTTTTGTTAAGCTTCGATTTAGGCAGGGAACGAGGTAACTATATAGGGGAAAGCACTAGAGGAACATGCGTGGGATCGAACTAGCGCTCAAACGCTTTGAAGCCGAGCGTTGTACTATCCATGTACTACGCCACGTTAGCAATGCCCAAGCGAACGAACAATGCTCGTGCTGTTGAGTAGTCATCCGTCATCGAAAAACGTCGCGTCGTGAAATTCGCTTTGCGTACTCTCGTGTGAAGCCAAGAGCACGTATGAAACAGCGAAATCGTGCCGTGCTTTAGCGAACGAAATATACTTTATGTTTAGAAACGTTGCTCTGCGAGCACAGGGACAAGCGTGTATACAGATCATTTCAAAGAGCCTTGGGTGTAATTGTACTTGTCTAAAAATGCACGCCGAACGCTCCGCTATCGCTGCCAAGGGAATTCCCTGGGCTGATGCAGGAGTTATTCAGATTGCGGTGGAGTTTTATGGCGCAAACAAGGCGTTCAGAACTCGTTCAGGTGGCAAAAAAGGACCTCTCTCGAATGTTTTCGAGACGTACCGAGGTGTTCTCAAAGTTATGTGAATTTCCGTAAGCGTATCGATGAGTCGAGGGCAGAAAATAACTATCTAACACCTATCTGTTCTGCGGTAATTGAATTGAAGGAATCAAAAGAGTCGACACAATATCAAGATTCGACGCAGCCTGGGGCCTTTCTAACACCGACGCGTTTCGTTCTGTAACCTCCTACCCATCCTCTGCGAGAATCTGTAACGGACGTTACGTCACTGTAGCTCCTTTGGATTGGTACAGTAATTACATAAAGTAACCTCGACGTCACCTGCAGCGGTGGCTTAGCGGCTATGGTGGCTAAGTGGTCATTGCTTCGCGTCCTGGACCCAACCCGCGACCTAGAACTTAGTGGCGCAACACCATAGCCCCTAAGCTACCACGGTTCACTGTATACTATAGTATCTTATTTCGTTTCTTTTCACAGCTTTCTTGCATACAGGGCGCTTCCCTTAACTTGGGCCAAACTTTAAAAAATGTGCAAGTGCTACGTAGCTGGACAGAATCAAGGTAATGTTGTTTGCCGTCGCTTGTAGACACTCAGATTATTTTTTGCATTCAATATAATTAGATAACTAGTCTTAATTGATTAATAAACTTCTCAATTATTATAGTTAGATGAAAAGTGCCAAGTCGCGCGGCAATTTTGCGTGTATTCGCGGGCTTCTTTCACACTCGGAAAAACAGTTTTATGTAGCGCGTATTGAGCAACAGAAAGCTGTATCGAGGAGTTTCTCACGTTGCTCTCCGATTTTCTCATTGACACTTGCCATCTAATTATAATAATTGAGAAGTTCATTAATCAACTAAGACTAATATTCTAATTAGGCTGAATGCAAAAAAAATATAATCTGAGTATCTCCAAGAGACGGCAAACAACATTACCTTGGATCTGTTCAGCTACGTATAGCGTTTGCATATTTTTAAAGTTTGGCCCAGGTTAAGCGAAACACCCTGTATGCAAGAAAGTTGTGAAAGAAGCAGTCGCGCAGCTGCCATATGCCCTTGACTTCGCGGCAGCGCGCCACCGTATCTGTTTATCCTGGAAACAGAATTTGTAAGCAGATGCAATGGCAACGGTTGCGAACGGTGTGTCCTTATAGGGAGGTTCAAAATGTACGCCATCACGAGATCTGCTCACGGGACAGATAAAAGGAAAAAAACCTACACACGCACGCGCAACGCATCAATCTATATGGTGCAGCCGTGATTGCACAGCCCCGTACGTAGGGGGAACGCTGAGTACCCTTGTTGTTGCTTGCGTCTGTGTACTATATACACACTATCTGACACTGTTTGACGTTCAAGCTATTGTTGCACGGCAGGCATCAAATTGCGATTCGTTCCGTTCATTTCCCTTATCGTTTGTCTCTTCGAAAGTGCACGTGAACGAAGCCACTCGAGGCTCGTCGCGCCATCTGTTAATCGCCGAAATCGACCTTATCACTGACACGTGCGCGAATTTTTCTATATTTTGCTTTTCGCTGGCGTACTTAGCTTGTGTGACTACACAGGACTGCAACATTTCGACGGGAGGCGAAATGCAAAGAAGGCACGTGTACCGTGCATTGGCCTGGCGCACGTTAAAGAACCCCAGGTGCACGGTCAAAAATTATTGTCTCCGTCCCCTAATATACGGCGTGCCTCATGATCATATCGTGGTATTGGCACGGAAAACTCCAAAACTTGACTTTTTTTAAACCTTGGGGCTCAAACGTTTTGCTCGACGTTTTGCGATTCTAATCATAACAGCTGGAATAAGCTAAAGGATCCAAAATGTAGCTTGGTATTTGAGGGAGCGCCGTCATTTGCTCCGACCATAAGCGGAAGACAATAGGGGGACGAGAAAGAAACAAAAGAGAGACGACCCTAATTCTTGACTTAAGTGTCTGCTAGTGGCACTCGCACCTTGGCGTTGGTGTACCCTGGTGTAGGGCGCGAAACCAAACTCGGAGGAGCGAGCGAACAGAACACGCGGAAAATCGCCACGCACAGAGGAGCGGGCGAGGGAACGAAGAAGGGCGAGGAGGGCGCGACGTTTAGCCCCCTAGCGGACGGCGCACGAACCGCACCTTACGCGCCCCTCCACCGCTTACGTGAGAGCACGTAAGGAGCGCCGGCAACGCAGCTGGCGCGCTGGCGACGGAGCAGGAGCGCGCCGGGATAAGAGAAGCGAGAGAGGAGGGAGTGACATCACCCCTCCGCTGTGTCAGACAGGCGTTCGCTCTGTGTCAGGAGGTGTGTAGGTCAAATTAGCTTGTTTTTATTCGAATTGGTAATGAGAGGTAACCTCTGGTTTAAGTGTGACGTCACTGATGACGTCATTTCTGGTCTTGAGTTGCACGGGAACCTGTACTGATGCGGTGGGTATCTAAAGTGTACGACTGTGTGTTTTGGTGTACGGCAATTAGATTTGTCCTAACTGTATCTAATTATTCCTGACACTTAATTAGCTCTTTGCTGTACTAAACCTGCGCTCTGATGTCATATCTATCATCAACCATAACCAGAACCATCGATATCTACCTGTTTTAATTTTTCTATGATTTATCTTTTAATTTCGTCCCACATCTGTGACAAACCGGAAGTTGCTGCGCAAGAAAAAAGAATGTCACTCGGTGCTCGTTCCACTAAAGAGAACTACGCAAGTCAGAAGTAAGGATATTACTAATCTCAGTCATCAGTAACATGAAAAAATTCACCGACGATTACGCTACTCCCTAACGCGAAATTTGAGCGCAACTCTATACGTGTTTTCATTTCGCGATATATTGGGCTGGCGCGGACAATCTATCTCGTGTGGCACGTTGCAAATGGAGCGAAGTGTGGCGCGACTGCCTCGTTAATCTGGAGATCGTGAGAGCCGGCCGGCGCGTGGGGCCAGCGCTTTCCTCCTCGCGTCTTTCATCCGCCGCAGCGCTCCGCGTTCGCTTTCATCTTTCGCTGCGCTCGTTCGCTCGGTTATGACTCATAACCGAGCGAACGAGCGCAGCGAAAGATGAAAGCCAGTGCGGACCCCACGCGCCGGCTCTCACGATCTCCAGATTAACGAGGCAGTCGCGCCACACTTCGCTCCATTTGCAACGTGCCACACGAGACAGATTGTCCGCGCCAGCCCAATATATCGCGAAATGAAAACACGTATAGAGCTGCGCTCAAATTTCGCGTTAGGGAGTGTCGTAATCGTCGGTGAATTTTTTCGTGCTACTGATGACTGCGATTAGTAATATCCTTACTTCTGACTTGCGTAGTTCTTATGAGCGACGACGCCGACGGCCGCCCCAGGAACGGGCGCCCCAAGAGCTGCGCTCTAAAAACGCTTCGTCAGTGAAGTTTGTCGTAATTGTGTTAAATACACCACAAATTTTACGTTCACGCAGGTAAAAAAAAAAACGGTAGTCCTGCTGTAACGACACTAGAGAGCGTGTTTCCAACACGTCTTCGGCGACGCATCACTCTGGGCCGGCGAGATCATTCACCGCTGCCCGATGACCACACCGTACCTATGTCACAAGCCGAAACACTTTCCGTGTGGTGACGGAATACGTCGCGGCATACGCATTTGGTTGTTCATAACATGCAGGTGTGGTTGTCTCACTTCGTGAAAATGACCCCGCCGAGGCCGACAAGACGCGACGCCGAAAATATACGCGAAATAGGTTCACGCGTTAAGCCGCCGCTCAACGCGACATACGTGAGCGGCAGCATCACTGCGCCCTCGTTACGTCACAATTTGAAAAAAACCTCTCCATAAAGGGCGGCGAACTACGTGATGTTTTGGGCGTGCGACCACTCAACACTGCCGTATAGAGTGCTTCCTGTTTCTTCTTTTTTTTTCCCCGCAGTGTGCGTCACTGCGCTGCACTTGGCTTATCTAAAACAAAAGAATAAAGAAGCCGGTAAGAAGTACAAAAAAAAAGAACAAAAATCCAGTGGCATTTGGGGCAAGCCCTTTAATAGCCTCCCTCAAGTGGTGACACGCGAAAGGTCGCGCGCGAACGCGACCTTTCTCACATAAACACAGGGCGCGAGCAAGTTGCCGCCGGAAGACGACACGACTGACCCGATTCCTAATCACTCTGCTGGGCTTCAAACAGGCGAAGCGTGCCGCCGCGCAATAATCTCTCCGGGTCGACTCGACAAGCGATTGCCGCGAGTCAGTGATAAAGAAGACGCGGGATACACCGAGAGCCGCGTGCAAAGAGAAGATCCAAGGATCTCGACGCTAATTATAGAAGCATGGAAGACGAGATTCTGCATCGTTCTGGGGTGGAGCGATACTGGTGACCCAGAAGTACCGCAACATCTTACTCCGCAACAGTTGTGGGATGATGACGATGGCGGGAAATTCCAGAGGACGCGGGTAACTGCTACGTGAAAGAAATTGATTGACACACGGGGTTTAACGACCCGAAGCGGCAATGAGGTTTTGAGAGATGCCATAGTGCAGGGTTCCGGATTAATTTTGACCAGCTGGGGTTTCCTTGGGTGTACCTAAATCAAGGTATACACCGGGCGTACTTGCAAGTGAATACACCTTGCAAACTCACCGGCTACAAATCGTAAATTGCAATAGGTGCTGTAAAGCAATTAATTAGGAAGTTAGTTAGTCAATTTTGGTAATTAGTGGAATATGTGTTTCGATTTCTCGTGCAAGTAATGTCCGCCTCTTTGAATAATCCAGCTCAAGGAAGTATAATTAAGTTATCTGCAACAGGCGATATCGAAAAATTTCGTAAAACTTAAATGTGACCACCCTGTATATACTTGAGCGACAGTGTAGAACAATGTGATGAGGCAGGTATGCCGAATTATAGTTCCGCGTTGTCCAAGTTCACCGCTAGCAAACGCAGCCTTTATTTCGCCACCGGTACACAGCGGCTGGACCACACTCACCTTATGGGTTATACTTAAACAGCCCCGGTAACCAAGAATCGTGGCACATTTGCTGCAAAGTGCGGGATGGTGTTTTGCCGGTGTTACGGCTTTCTATTGTTATCGTCTGGCTAGTTATCACAGTGCTCGGCGTTCAAGCACTGCCATTTTATTATAAGAATAAATCATGAGCCATTCCACTCTGTGAAGGTGAATGACCAGTGAAGCTGTTTAGCACACGACACAGATGTGACACAGAATGGGGAGGCCGCGTATAGTCCGGACTCCCGAGGAGCAACGCGCCTACGCAGAGCGACGGCAGGAACTGATACAAGAATGCAAGAATACACGCAGCCTCCTCATTACGACGAGAGAAGTGAAATTCAAAATGGAGAACGGCACCTTGTCTTATATACACGCGATGAAACCGCCGCCTCGGGAGAGCGGCAAGAAACTAAGCACGCAAGCGGTTGGAACGCCGACAATGAGAGGGCGGTGCGAACGCGGCCTTTTGGGCTAAGAAGTGATCGTAGTACCCTTGTTCCTGGGACCTCTTTCGGTCTCAGGTGTGACAAGGGTAGTTCAAGGGCGTGTTACAGGTCCCGGAGCCCACCGCCCGGGGTCCGCAGGGGTAAGTGTCATCGCGCTTGGATCCTTTCTGCACTATCACCAGGACTGGCCCATATTTCTGCACACGCACGCGAAAAATGCACGGAAGCCTACCCACAAACAGCTTCGCTGTAAAATTTACTTGAATCGTTTGATTCGTTAAGCTCCACTGACCGCGATTTTCATTAAAACCACCGAGTCCAGTCGAAGGTGGCTCAGTGTGTACGCCATTCCGCTGCTCAATGTGACGTCACTGGTTCGACTCGCAACCACTCTGGCCGCATTTCTGCGGGGCCAGGGATACAAGAACACTTGTGTAGGGAGTTTGTTGCCTGTGACGCCTGTGACGTGCACAGGTCTGCTTCTTTCTTTGTGATTGGGTCTTTGAGCTACATTATGCCCCTTGGTGAACATTTGGCTGCACGTTAATGAGGCTGGCGTAGTCGAAACTGATACGGATCCATCCACTATAGCGTCTCCCACCGCCCCTGCAGTGCTTCGGGAAAGTTAAATTCAATCAATCAATCACTCAATCAAACAATCAATCACTCAATCAATCAAGTCACCGGTTTGCACTGCAGTGTAAACATATCATGCGTCCTGCATGATACGCTTATCTGGCGCACTCTGCAGAAACATCTTTGGAATGTGCCAAGAGAGAGCGAGAGAGAAACGAAACGCGAAATGTAGGGAGGTTAACCAAGGACGTGCCCGGTTTGCGACCCTACACTTGGGGAGGGGAAAACGGGCCACGAAACTCAGCTGTCATGCGAGCTGCGCTCAGTGTTTACAATCTCCGGTCTGCGTCCGTACGTAGGCGACAACCCTTTCATCAGGAGGAGAACACGGAGACTGGCAGCATTTATAAACCTAACAAGAAAGCAGCCTAAACATTTGAACCGTGTACCGTTTCAACCGAGTAACCAGAGATTAAACAAAAATCGCAAATAGGTGGTCTACAGAGTTATACGTCGCTTGCAATTGATTCGCAGTTTTCGCGTAACTGCTCAGACATTTTTACCATTACCATGATGCTCGAGGCGAAATAATTTTGTTCCGTTATGTTTTTTTTTTTTTCCGCCTGCCCCGCCAACCGCCATAGAAAGTAGGGAGTGCGATTACAAAAAAAAAGAAAAAGAAAAAAACCATACCGAGACGGTAGCAGCGACGCTTGCAAGTCGGTATCGGAGCGGCGGGCCCTAAATGAGGTCGACCTGCATGACGCCACTTCACAGGGCGCGCCGTGCCGTGGAGCTCTTGGACCGACCAGAGGATGCAGCAGTGAACGTCGCTCGCTCTGCTTTCTGCGCCACAGCTGTTGGCCCGCCGCACGACCAGCGTGACTGACGTCACGGATCAACTTCTCTGCGTCTGCGAACAGTGCCACGAGAGGTTCGTTGTTTTCACTTAGGTATTGCTGCGGCCGTAATACTCGTCGACTTGGTATAGAATAGTGGCGTGCTCGGCGTTTCTTACGACTAATAGACGCGGTGCTCACGGTACCTTCAACCCGCTGCATCGAGCCAAATCACGTGCCATTCGTGCAAGTTTCTAGCGCGCCGGCTTTGATAGGGCGTAGCATGCGACTGTACGCTTGACAGGGCACACAGATCCATGCTTCTGTGTGCGCAACTCCACGTAGGTGTTAGCAGTTCCAAACTTCGTTCCTATAAATTAAGGGTGTGCGAATATTCGAAACTTTCGAATAACGAATCGAATAGACACTGTATTCGTAAATTCGAATATTTCAAAACGTCAACTGCGTCCGATTAGACATAAAGTTGGTGAAAAACTACGGTAATTTTTTTTTTTACCCCCGTCGGCATAGTATAGAGAAAACTTGAGAACTTGCGTAGTGGAGCAGGCTACATCACTTAAGTAGCCATACTTTAAAGGCTATAAAGTGATCATTCGCACTCTTTCTGAAGAGTCCTGTACATGCGAAGAAACTACTTGTTCCTAATGCTTCATTCGTGCATTTAATAAACAACGCTTCATAACGTACTATGTAATAACAGAAACTTGCTAACTTTAAGAATAGTAGGATGTGAACGTCATTTTATAATAACTGTGACACCGGCTGTTCATTATTCGAAAACTATTCGGAAACTGTGCGATATTCGATTCGATTCGCTTCTGGCATTATTCGATTCGTAGTCGATTCAGTCTCAAGAAATCACTATTCACACGCCCCTACCATAAATGCGAGCACAAACAGCCCCCACCTGACGCTTTATTGACATCATCTCGAAAACTAACTGCTGACTGACTGATGATGCCTACTCCCCTGGGAATAGTCCTTCCGGGTTCTCCCTGTTCGCCACTTCTTACGCATTGTGAGTCACGATTCGTGGCAGTGAGGTAGTCGTTCATAAGCTCGTAAGTACCATTCGCTTCGTGCCTTTTACGCTCTGCCAGCTATCACCACATCCCCCCCCCCCCCCCCCCCCCCTATTTGCCAGCCGCCTATTTGCCAAGTATACGCAGCGTAACTGCACAGAACCCTGCCTCCCCATATTCACGCACTTTCTAAATTTTTCAACTTCTCTTTGTGCGCAAATACTGATGGCACGCTTCAAAAAGAATCACTCGAGATCAAGCTTGTGTAATCCAAATAGTACGAATATCCTGGACCGGTATTTCTCAATGTGTCAGCCACCCAGACCTATAGGCGTCCTCGAGGGGTTCGAGGAAATGCGCGGGTACCGCCAGGGACGCGGTATTCACGGGCATCGTCTGCCAAAATAACCAGTTACACACTCCACACTCTTCCAAATTAGGACGAAAGCAAGAGATGTGATTCGATGTTGAAGTGTAGATAAAACTTTGCTTTTGGTTGAACCTGACTTCGACACTATCGTTTCTATAGCTTGCAGCGTAGTAAGTTCCGTGTTTGTGGTAGACTGCGAGTTGACATGAAGCGCCTAAAACGTAACACTGGCTGCTGATAATGTGACACGCTTTAGTCGGTATGAGCTTTTTTTTTTTTTGTCACCGGGGGGGGGGGGGGGGGGGTTATTCTGTAAGAGTCCACCTAGTGGACTGTCCACTTCGGCTGTCGCCATTGGCTGCCGCTTCACGGGCGCGAAGATGTCAGCCAGTCTCCTTCGCGCTCGTGAAGCGGCAACCAATGGCGACAACCGAAGTGGACAGTCCACTATGTGGACACTTACAGAATACCTCCCCCCCCCCCCCCTGTTGTGTTCAATTTCTTCCCACATGCCTCTTCACGAGAAAGTAAGTTAAAGATAACTCGGCAGTCAATGGGCTCTGTGAATTACTTGTGAGCAGGTCAAGGTGGCCGTGACGGCCACGAAATGTCAGCAATGGCCTAAAATATAACTGACCAGTTTGATAAGGCCGGGATGCCATTGATAAAAGAGCAACGCGCACTTCGACTTTGAGTGCCTACGAGTGTTCTCTTGTCTGTTGACCTCGTTTTCGCAAATCATAATCGACATTACCTCCTGTTTATGTCCAATGCAGAATCAGGGCCTCTCTTGACGGTCTCCAATTACATTCGTCTCGAGTCAGCCTTCGCAGATATGTCTGACATGGTATGTGCAGTTTGGGTAATTAAGGCGTACATGAAATCGGGGTTTGGGAATTACAAAAAAAAATAATCAAAAGGACGGGGGGGGGGGGGGGGGGGCGGAGAGCAGCTCGCTATTGCTTACAGAAAGCCTTGTGTGATTGTACTGTAAAACTGTTTCCGAAGCACTAACTATATAACCCCCCCCCCCCCGCCCGCTTCCCAATTAACACTTGAAAAAAAAAAAAAAAAATGCTCTCAAGATACCAGCGAAGTCGGCTTCGCCGCAAATATGCGTGCTCTGCTAGAAAGCCCAAAACGAGGAATAAGGGCCAAATTTCAGCCACTACGAACTTTGTTTCGGGTCACCCATGAAACTCCAAACACGGCCAGGGCAGATCCCGGCACAAACAAATATAAAATATTCAGCAAGAATCGAATAAGTGCGCGGTGCCATCACTGCACGGAGAACCCCCCTCCCCCCATATCTTTCACGCAAGGTTTGCTAATGATCACCTAATGAAAATGCGCGGTGCGTTCCTCTGAGCAGAGAGCTCTCACTTATAGGAAAGATGCATCCCGAGTCCTTTTGACCATCCCATGCTTGCAATATGGAATCGTAAAGCCAGATACTACGGTTTTCAGTCCGTGGAATAAGCGTACTTGTAGGAATAGATGGTTTCATACTCGAATATTTTTCACTGCGAAGGAACGTGCTCGTTAGACGGCGGAACGAAGCGTTCGCGTTCGAGGGTTCCTTCGTGAAAACTGTGCTACGGAGGCGTGATCATGCTGTGGTAAGCATAGCGCGCCGAAGGTACTGACGGTAAAGCACAACATCTTGAGCGTGGGTATCGAAAGCAACTTGTTAGAGCACTTTTCACATCGCTCTCCGCGCTGCAAAGCGTTGTTAGCTTGTGCTTACGAACACAGGAGAACATGATGACAAGTGTCTCATGGCATGAACCAGAAATACAAACCCGTAGCACTTACTTTTTTTCCCCATGATTGATTTAAGCGCGAGTTCGCACGGGCAAGTCGATATTGGCGGCCATCCCTGTACAGCTGAAAGTCTTATTATCTCGCCTTGCCTTATGCAGTCAGATAGACCACGAAGAAACTATATTTTAAGATAAGATAAATGTGTGCTTTGGATGTGCCGGTTGAAACCGCCAACTGACTTTCTTAACATTTTTCGAAACGAAACTTCTTTCGTAGGAAAGATAGCGTTATCAACGACGGCATGCGAAAGAAGGCAAATGTCGCAGTCACTGCAGAAAGTAGTGATAAAATGGGGAAATTAAATAACGAGGAAATGGTGAGATAACTTGGCCCCCGTAAGGGGTTGATCGATACGATAACTATGTCGGTAAGAGGGCAATGGAAATTTAAGCTGGTGTAAATGGATTCACGGCGTAACAAAAAACGGTGACCAGGAGCCACCAGGTGAGTTCTCAAAGCCTTCTCACTTCTCTTATCATTAACAAAGATGAGAGAGATACGAGTGAATCGGAATTAAAAAATAATTAATGAGCCATTCCACTCTGTGAAGGTAGATGGCTAGCGAAGCTGTATAGATGGTATATCTAAATGTACAACACAGAGATACATGAATGCTTTGGTGTTGTTTGTTTTTTCAAGCAAGTTACTATTGCTTTGCGGTCGCTATATGGTAGACGGCAAACTGTATACAACTCGATCCGAACTTACGGTCGAGAAAGTCTCTCTTGAACCTCGCGTAAGCACCGTCGAACCCTCGCGCTCCTTCATTGCGGCCAGCGTCGTCGGCTCTGCGCCTAGCGCGGGCGCGCTCTGCTTCCCGCACCGCCGGGTCGGCGGTGCGACTTAAGCCCGGCCCACATTCAGCACATTTCTGCCATCGCCGTCGTCGTCGTCGTCGCCATGAGGTTCCGTAGAAAGTCCAACGGCGTTAAAATCGTCGCTGCGCGCCGTATGCTGTAAGTGAGAGCGAAAGCGCGCGAGGGCCGTGCGCTTTCATGCACGGAGAGAGAACGCACGGCGGTGAGCAAACGCGACTTAAGTCGTACGAACAGCTGTGGGGGAATGGGAGGGAGGGAGGGAGAGAGAGAAGGAGGGAGGGGGTGCCGTTTAGCTGCGGCACCAAATGCGTATCTTGCGAGCGAGCGCAAGTGGAACTGGAATCTCGCAGGCGAAAGGAAGAAAGCGGGAACGCAGCGCGGGCGGGAGGGGGTGCTGCTTCTACTCTGCCAGCAAGTGCGTACTTGTACTTTGCACGGCTGCGGGCGGTCGACCGTACCGTATCTTGAAAGCTATCTGAAGACGGCTCATAGCTCATAGCTTTGTATGCGCTGTGCTTTCGCCACTCAGTTTCAGTTGAGGCGATAGAGAACACGAACCTTCGCTCGCTGCTGCCAGCCGCGCTTGCTCACGCCAGCGTTTTGACAGTGGTTGTGTGCGGTCATCGAGTGTGAGCTATTCATGTTTGCTTGTGCGCGCTGACACCATTCTTGTTAATTCAGTTTGTAAGCGAATGGGTCCGAGTTTACGCAGCCGATAAAACTACTATCCTTACTCCGTATAGCTCTCTACTAGTAAATTTGCTATCGCAATTGATGCTTCGCCTTTCGGGCGAAACTGCGACTTTTTTCTAGAGACGGCGAGTCGGCGGCGCGACGCCGACGGTCACATTCACAGAGTCCGCCCTCCCTGTGTTATTGCGGCTCGTTGATGAAGATCGCGTTGATGCGAGCGCCGACACGAAGCTCAATTCACTCGCTGCTGCTGCCGCGGTCATCAAGTGAGATGCGTTCATGTTTACTTGTGCGCGCGTGACACCTTTCTTGTTAATTTAGTCAGCGTACCTATGTTTACAAGATTATACGGCCGATAAAACTACTACCCTTACTTTGAATAGCTGTCCACTAATTTGATATCGCAATCGATGCTACGCCTTTCGGGCGAAACTGCGACTTCTTTTTTTTTTTTGTCTTCGCATCACCTCAGTCACACCTGCTGAAAGATAATAGTAAACGTTCACTGTGCCAGGAATAGCCTGCCCAGTTATCTTGTCTGCCACTCTACCGCGCGGTAGTTTTCCGGGACGTTAACTATTGAAGCATTCACCCTTTCCTTTTTTGTTTTGCTCTGACGAACGCAACGTCCGTCCGTGAACCAACACACAAGTACCTTTTCGAAGAAGTGACTTTTACTGCCCACACCCCTTCCGAGAAACACCTCGAAAATGATTCTCAGCAGCGGTGACCGCATTCCAAAGGGGGCGGAATCCGAAACCAGTAGTGCTCCGAGATTTCATTATCATCATCGTAATCAGCAGCTGCCGATTTTATGTACAATCAAGGACGAAGGCCTTTCTCCACTATCTCCTATCAGCTCTGCGTTGAGTCAGCCAATTTCAACCTGAGACTGCAAATTTCTTAAATCACGCCGCGTGAACGAGAAGAAGGGAACCGAGGATTTTTCTAACAACCACACGAAGCCAGCAGACAATTAAACCAGAGAAGGCATAAGGTAAATTGCTCGTTTTAATTAAAATTGTTCGTTTTAAGTACAGGAAAATGAAAGTGGATGAAAAAAAGGCAACTTGCCGAAAGTGAGATAAGCAAGTAGTTTTTTTTTTGTTTGTTTTTTTCGTCCACTTTAATTTCTCTTTACTTTATCATTTGTACATTTCAATTAGAACAAGTAATTTACCGCATGTTTTCCCTGATTTCATTGTCTGTTGGCTTCGTATGATTGCAATCTTATCACAGTACCTTTAATTATTTGCAGTCATTGAATTTGTAGTTATCGAGCTTTGGCATTCCAGAAGGAAAATCTACATTCAGGCAACATAGTCAGTAGGTGTCTAAATATAGCGCAGAGAATGTATATACAACATAAAATACAGCTTTTGAATAGCCACAAGAACAAATAATATAGATTAAGTAGTCTAAAAGATGCCTGCACGCAGCTAAACCGGAGTTAATTACGTGCACAATTGCGCACAAATCTCAAGTCGAGCCGAATTCCGTAACATCTGGTGCGCATGCTGAAACACGCTGTGAAGTGTCCAAATTGCATAAAGATAGCTTTAGAACACTAGAAGGGAAATTCCCATTCAGGCGAAGTAGCCTGTAAAATTGATATATTCTGTACATAATGTACATATGCACTGTAAAATGAAGCTTTTATGTAGCAAACCTGTCAAGCAATCTATAGGATGTCAAATGACATAACATCCAAGTTCTGGCTTCTTATGATATGATTAATAAAAATCGGGCCCCTCGGTTCCCTTTCTTCAAGTTCTGTATAGGTAGCGTTAACAAGAAAAAAATTAAAAAAAAACAAAAAAAAAACGGTAGCTCAGGTAGTGCTTCTACACAATTATATTCACAGAGGGCCTAAATTACGTAGAGGTAGCTTTACAACGCTGCACATCTGTAGCGAATCAGACCTTCACTGAGAGCGACTTATCGCTAGAAAAGGAAATAAACACTATACATGTCTTTTTCAGGGAATTTCCACACGCAAAAGTGTACTATCAGTACTCGCGCGATTGAAACAGTGCGCGCATTTATGCTGAGCCGCTATCCGCAGTTGCGGTGTCACTGTATTCAGCAACCTCTGGTCAAGAGCGATGCGGCGCGGTATCGCCTCAGTATCGCGAGCGAACAAACGAAAAAGATTGCGAGGAAGAACAATTGACGATATCTCGCTTCTTGACTCTCTGATGCTGCCACAGCACGATGGGATGCGTGCAGTTTTGCAACATTAGGCTTAGAGGTCATGCACCGGTATGATATGAGAGAGAGAGATACAAGCTTTAATGATATGCTGAATATGTTAGCCTGGCTGTTCGACCGACCTAATACTCCAGGTGCTGTGTGATGATTATTATATATAGAGTGATAAACACTTAGCAGCACGTACAGTCACACACACACGTGTATATATATATATATATATATATATATATATATATATATATATATATATATATGCACCGGTTCGGACCGGCCAGGAGCAGCTGGAAGCAAAGTGGTCATTGTTACTCCACTCTACCTATATATATATATATATATATATATATATATATATATATATATATATATATATATATATATATATATATATACGGTGTGAAGAAAATCTCAGTAATGTTGCTATTATATCCTTGAGCGAGATGAATAGGGGAAACCGAGGAGCTCGAGTTTTGTTAGCCACACTCATACGAAACGACAGATAATGAAGTTAGAGGGAGCATAGAGGAAGTTAATTGCTTCATTTAATCGAAATGTAGAAATAATCGGGCAAAGGGAAATGAAAGTAGACAAACAGATAAATAGAAAAATTACGTCAGAACTCATATCACGATGAAACGGTTAGAGACCCCGCCCGACGAATGGGCAGATGTGCACAAAGATAGTCCCGTAAGTGTTCGTGAAGTTCCCAAAGCATGCTAATCGCATAAAAAAAGAAGAAAATAAAAAAAGCTTGTTTATATGCCCCCAGAAATTGTGCACACAGGTAAATACGAAGCATTCTGAGCCGCAGAATAGTATTTTGCAGTAGTGTAAATAAATTGTAGTACCTTGAGTGGGTGTCTGTAGGCTCACGTATCCACTGCTTCGGACAAATATACCAGGCCCGTCAACAATGCATGTGGTCATTGCGTCCGACAGGCTGCGTCGATTAGGTCAAGCTACAAAACTGGATTTACTATAGGCCTAAACATTTTCTGAGCTCTGGGTTTGTGCAACCAAGGCTGTGCGAACAACGTTCGGCGCTCTTTGCCATGTATTCATTACATTCATTACTTCATTAAAAGTAAACAAAATGATCAGACTAAGCCAGAATAGACTGGAAGACTATTTTTTCCGAAGCTCTGTCTGCATCACTTTGAGGGAAATGATTCGTTATAAGCAGACAAAATAAAAACGAAACCTCCCTTCCTTTACCTTCGCGCGCAAACGATGGCGCCGACGATCTCGCTATGACGTCACAGATTTCCTAGTACTTTCATGCCTGTGGGCCGACCTTTGTTGCAAACAAGTCCACAAAAGTTGCCGGGTTGTATGCTTTCTCCCTTTCGAGTGCAGCGTATATTGGCGTTTGTGAATTCATTGATGATGGATTAACTAGCGCCGAGCAGAACGCTGCTAGAAATGTTTGACGTCACGAGAACGGGTGCGAGAATTTCGAGATGGTGTCGCCACCCGTCTCTCATTTTCGAATCTTTTCTGGTGTACCGCAAGCCTTCATCCGCGGCAAGACAGGCGTACTCCAGTTGCGGATGAGTTAACTATTAGTCTAGCCTTACTTATTACTTCTTTCTAGGAACCACCGAAAACTTGGTCCCATAATTCACTTGACGCCTGTGCGTACCATTATTACAACAAAGTGCAAATCGGTGATCTCAGTAGATGATCTTGTTGGGGTTTGCACGACGGTAGAGTACATAAGGCCCACGGAAGCTTTTTGCCATTAGATTTCTGTTAAATGTCCCCACACCAGCGTACGGCTCCTTGGACATGAAGTACGTACAGTACATTATTACATTGTACTTGGAACTTCAAGGGGATTAACCGAGTGTCACTTGCACAATTTTGTAACGGAATGCGTGACGTGTAAATATGGCTGTGGTCACGTGACCAGAACACGATACTGCGGTAATAAAAAAATCTCCATCGATTGATACATAATTATAGCCACACTTCACACGGTTACAACATATAAACGTGACACTGCAGTACATGTGCACTGTTGAAGGAATGTTACAATACATCTTGCTCGAAGAAAGATATGTTGTAATCAAGTATTCCTTTGCAGATAACGCGAGGTTGTATAGTTCGAGAGATAACGTTGGCGCCATATAACCTTTCGTGTCCTTGTTCTGCCCAACAGAACGGGCAGAACGGTGGCTACGAAGATACCGCCAAAACGCACATACCTGGGTGACCTTGTAAACAAACGAATTGTGTCCCGGCGATCAAAAAACGCGGAAAGCCGGCTTCCATCCGTTGCGACCTCGGCAAACCGGTTCGCACCGGCCAGGCGCAGCTGGAAGCAAAGTGGTCATTGTTACTCCACTCTACCTCGTATCGTGGCACTTCAGGGTAAAAAGAATAATCGGCAGAGATTGCGAAGACGTACACGATCACAGACCGTTCACACTCTGACGCCCTTCTGGTCACGTGTTTTGTTCTTACCGGAACCGGCGAGCAACCGCGGCTACGGACGTCCTACAGAAGGTTCCGAAGAGGTTCAGGGCTCCGAACGCCTCCTGGCCTTCGTTTGCTTACATTCACCAGCCGCGATGGCTTAGCGGCTACGGTGCGGCGCTTCTAAGCACGAGGTCGCGGGATCGAATCCCGGCCGAAAGGGGCGGGATTTCGAAAGGGGCGAAGTGCAAAATCACCCGTGTCCCGTGCATTGGAGGCACGTTAAAGATGCCCTGGTGGCCAAATCGTGGTTTTGGCACGTAAAACCCAAGAACACAATTATTTTGCTTATCACGCCGGCTTTTTATGCACAGGTTATACAAGGGCTCTCCGCCCTCCTCTTCAAGACACAGGCAAATACCGCATTCGGCCACTTCGAAGGTGTCTGTCATCGGGAGCGGTTTGGGCTTGTCGCGGTAGGTAATTACAAAAGAAATGGCGCAGAAATCAGATAGGCAGCGTCGGATCAGGGACGTAGCCGCAGTGGGGTACGTGAAATCATATAGTTTTCTACACTGATCACTAGAGCAAACTCCGGCGCTGCGATCGTTCAACCACTATGGTAATGATGGGTAAGTACATGGATTTGTCTTATCTTCGTGCTTGGGGCTTCAGACATTCTCGTGGCTTCGTTTATTACGCTTTATCAGGGCCTAAATTGGTGTAAATTTCAAAGCAATTTATACATTTTTCTTAATACAGAGGTTAACAAGACTCTGCAACCACGCATGATCGCTGCGAATCGCAGTGGTTCCGCTTTCTCCATGCGTCCCCGCGGCGCAATGGTTTCAATTTCGGGGCTTCTGTGCTTAGAGGTCCGGTGTTCGAATCCTGCCGTCGGACAATTTTAGCAACGTTTCTTTAATTATTTATGACGCAGCACTTTCTTAAACATGATCGCTCTGCAAAGTCACGAAGCCATCTTAAAACCAGAAGGACGAAGTTTAGGCAACTCCATGTGCTATTCCCATTTCTCCGTTCTGGCCGAACTGGCCCTGCTTGCAGTTGCCGTTGACACTATAGCGACACGGTTTCCTCTATAGTAATTGTATTAAACTCTACGCGTGAAACGTCTTGCGCGTATAGGGTACAAAAATGGCGTATAATAAGATGCGCAAGTTACATTTATTCACGCATTAGACAGCTTATAAATTACATGCCTACCTTATGTGACAGCTAGCAGACGTCTTTACGGTCTAATTTTTTCCATCGTGCTCGCTCTCTAATCGTAAGGGGCCCGTTTGTTTTGCAGAGCGTGTTGGGACGCTATATACACTCTAAAAACGGCTGCACCCTTTGGGGTGTATTTTTTTGCCACACAACGATAATCGTCATCCGTCTTGCTTGCGTTTCCTTTCTCGAAAACTCTGCACTTGCTACTTTGCTGTCGAGAACGCTGTGTCACGCTGATGGCGCTCTTGCCGTTCGTGACCTGTAAGTATACCGGGAGCACAGCGTTAAATTAAGAGGGGAAAGCTACGCAAGACGCATGACTATTATTTTTCTGTGGCAAAAATACGCCCTAAAGGGTGCAACTGTTTTTACAGTGTAGGATTAAGGGCCCATTCACACGTGCGACTAGTCGAGGTCGCGCGACCACTTGCGACTGGTGACCAGAAAACTACTCAAGACGAACAATGTTCACACTTACAAAGGCGACTGACGAGTCGCTAAACCGAAATGTATCACGATATGCCGTTCACGTCTGCTTGAAATGTCATCGCCGCGTAAAATAAGCGTCTGCGTATACGGACGTCCTGTTCCTTCGCATCTGATTGGTTCAGCTGTTCTGCGACTGCGGTCGCGCGACTGAAAAATCGAGCAGTGAGCGACTGGCCCGAAACGGTCGCATTTCGAGAAAAGCGACCATTTGCGACTGGTCGCTTTGCGACCAACTTGGTCGCGCGACCTCGCTTAGTCGCAAGTGTGAATGGGCCCTAAGAAGTGACCTCATACTGACAGCGTCCGTGACTGCTCTGCGCCGCTCCAACCCATCGTACACTGTAAAATAATTTACACCCTTAAAAGTGAATGAGGGTGTAAATCTGTCTATAACTCGCACCATCACACTTAAAAGGGTGTAACGATTGGAGTTTGCACCCTTTGCACCCCCATTGCACCCAATTTGCACCCCCATTGAAGCTTAAGGGTGTAAATTATTTTACAGTGTACTCGTAGATGGTAGGCGCTCCTGCGCTTGCCTCAATCTCCTGCGCTTGCGCTCCCAATACGGACACGGACACGTTCAGCCGTGGTCAAAGGCGCTGCATGTGCCTTTGTCTTGCTGACCGAGTCTCTTTTCTCTTCACGCCAGTTCTGCGTTGGGCTGCTGAGCACGAGGTCGCGGGATCGAATTCCGGCCACGGCGGCCGCATTTCGATGGGGGCGAAATGCGAAAACACCCGTGTACTTGAATTTAGGTGCACGTTAAAGAATCCCAGGTGGTCTAAATTTCCGGAGTCCCCCACTACGGCGTGCCTCATAATCAGATCGTGGTTTTGGCACGTAAAACCCCATAATTTATTAAAAATAATTTTTTTTTCACGCCATTTCTGAACCGCTCGCGTCGAACGCAGTGGGGTCGTAGCCAAGCAAGCGTGAAATTTCTTCAACAAATTGCCAGGTCTTATAATTCCTGATAAGCGATGGTTTGAGTTTTATGGATTATACCTACTACGGCTGAACGATCTATCTCAAGTGCGACCACACTGTAAAATAATGTACACCCATAAAGGTAAAAAAGGGTGTAAATTAGTCTACAACTCACATACTTACACTCTGTTTTGGGTGTAAGGGTGTGAGCTATAAATTGGTTTACACCCTTTCTCACTTTAAAGGGTGTAAATTATTTTACACTGCACTCCCGCTCGGCTCGACAAACATATGCTGCCGAATCATGCCTCTCTGAACGCCGAGGAGAGGGCTAAATTTAGCTTCGATTGCGGTCACGCGTGGAGCGGCAACAGCGTTCATCCGTACACGTGACACGTGCATGATTGAGCAATGGCTTCACTCTTCTGCACAGCGATATCGAAGTAAGGCGCGTGCATGGTATCCTCCTCTGTCCGTGTCTTGTATTTGCGCCAGTACTATGTCGTCTGTTGGAAGATTCCTCTACCACCATCCCCCGGTGTTGCAAAACGGGCACGTTGGCAAACTTACACGCTAAGGAGGGAGCGCTGCCCCAATTTTTGGGGCTGTGCTGCTAGCACATGGCTCGTAGCTGGCAAGTCTCGGCTTGCAAAACTGCCAAGCGTTTTTCTTTTTTTTCTTTTTTTTTTCTTTACCCGCTCGCGGTAAGCAACGTCCCATGCGACACAACGTAGCAGAGCAACAATTCATGCAATTTATTAGTTATTAGTTCTACTGAAATCCGCCGAAAGGAAGTAGATTCACCAAAATGGAGGTTGATCACCATTCTCTGTTTCACGCTATGAGCGTGGCAGCACGGAACCATATTTGGTAACTTATGTTACTATTTGGTGGCATAGCATCACGTGAAAGGTCGGCACGATGTCGAGTAGCTTTGTCATTCTCCAATGAGATCGAGCCCTTACAGTCAGCACTGTAAAACAAGAGAGGAGAGGAGGAAACCTAGTGCGTAGATAAGCGCGGGCGTGTTGAGGAACAGTGCACAATATAAACAAGGAAAAGAAGAATGCAGCGTTGGTCGCGTGTCCTCAAAGGCGATCGAACCCCTTGACATCTGCGACACAAGTCACCAAATAAGCGTCCGTAGCCTACAGTTAAAACGATGTAAACCCTCAAAGCGAGACAGGGTCTAAATCGTTCAATAACTGACACCCTTAAACCCAAAAACGGTGTAAGGGTGTCAGTTATAGGCCGATTCACACCCCTATTGAAAAGGGTGTAAAGGTGCGAGTTATGCGATGGAGTTATAAACAAATTTACACCTTTATTCAAAAGGGTGTACTGGTGTGAGTTAGAGACATATTTACACCCTTATTCACTTTTAAGGGCGTAAATTGTGTAACAGTGCATAGCGACAATTATCGTAGATCACACCCTGGTTGGCATGCTCCAATCGGTTAAGATCTTAAGCGATAGCGTACGACGAAAATATGTTTGTCGTTGCTGTCGAAGTTGTTTAACTTCAACAGTATGCAAAGTTATGCAACTGAAAGGACCGCGATGTCAAAATCTTAGATTATAAAGGAAACACTAAACGAGGCACCAGTTTAAATAGTAATAATAATAATAATAATAATAATAATAATAATAATAATAATAATAATAATCAAAAGTTTTCCCAATCGCTTACTTAAAAAGAAGCAGACTCATACACATCTACAAACATACTAAGAACTTGACATAAAGCTGCGAATTTGCAAGCCTAACAGTGTCAAGAAAAGCCCCATCTGTGCCACATGACTGATGCGCGCCACGTAGGGCTCATTGAGCAGTGAGCAGCGTTATAACAACGGAACTTGCGAGCCGGTTGGAACTAAACACCACCATGGCACCATCTGGATAGTTGCATTCCGCGCCATGGAAGCTACTGGCAGCGTCAGCCAAATATAGGACGCGAACGGATGCTGAAGTACATTCTTGGGCACCTTCCGCTAGTCGCTTACACAGTACCTACACTATTTCCTTGTGATAAACGCTACGTCCATACACCCTTAAGCACAGCCATACAGCCATACCGCTCCTCTGCGTTCGGAACGAAATCGCATTGCCAGGGGAGGCGGCGTAACCTAGCCCACAGGTGCCGTACGTGAGCCGTAATAGAGCAATATTGCATGATTGATTGACTGACTGACTGATTGGTTATTGATTGATGATTGATTGATTGATTGATTGACACTGTTGTGCGGGGGTCCGGAGTTATTAGCACCACACGTGTATTTCTCTAGCGTGATTGATCACTATACGGCATGAAGGCGACGAAACGATGAGGACGAAATGACGATGACGGCGCGGTAATGTTGGAGTTCGCGTCCGCGCTTGCGTGCATCACCAGCCGCCCCGGTCCGCCTTGGTTTTCAGTATATCCGGTGCTTGTCTAGCGCTATGTCCGGTACCGGCCAATCGTGCAAGACAGCAGTCAGTTGCAAGCCGCCAGCAGCCAGAAAAGTGGTGGGAGGAGGCGAAGAAAGCTTAGCTTTAAATAGGAGGAGGATGAAATCTTAACGAAAAGAAAAAAGGAGGAGAGAGAGGCCTGGACAGCGTGTCTCTAACTAGGACTCCTCAACGGGGTTAGGGGATTGGCTACAATAAACCGGCGTTTTGCATTCCGCGGTGCCTCTATAACGCGGCGGCGAAGAGCGAACCGACGGCCTGACGCTCAGTGGAAAAATTACCGCAGCCCCACCGAGCCAGCACGGAGAATGACCGTGAAAGGGTTGCTGAGAGTGACCGTTCAGGATATACCGTTCCAAAGGTGCCGCCGTTTGACTGTGTACACGAGATGTGCGTACGCGCAATTCGTTGAGAACACCCCGTCGGAAGCAGCCTTTTGTGCAGCGTCAGAACAGGTCGCTGCTATCTGAAGAAATCGCGTACATTCAGCACTCGAGAAAGAAAAAGGCATAACTCCGTGTATATTCACTCCTCCGTCAATGATAACGAGACTCTGCCTGTATATAGGGAACGAGCGACTCGCTCCCTCTGCGACGCCAATCTAATCGCGTACGACTAGAGGGTTGGGGGGGGGGGGGGGGGGGGGGGTGAACGGAAGATGATGAATTGCGCGCATGTGTGGTGAGTGTGCGCTCCCGTGTGCGGCCAGCATGCGTGCGACGTGAACGCACACGCCACACACCCTTTCCCTGACGCATTCGCAGGGAGCACACACACCCACGAGGAGTTAAGTGTCGAAACGGCGAACGGCGCGCGCAGGGCAGCAGAAGAAACACGAGACAGACGACGTGCCACACGGCCGCCGCGAGTCGCGCGTCATCGCGCGGTTAAAGTGCGTGATTCATCTCTCATCACTGCACGAGCAACGTATACGTCGCGCAACGCGCGATTCGCTATCTCACTATACGCGGGCGCTTAGCGAGAGATTAGATTTTTTTAGAAGTCCGAGCCCTTCCACCCTTTGAAGAGGGAAATCCAGCGAAGCTGGCGCTCTGGTGGGATTTGCTATGTGGGGGTTTAGCTATATTGGGGATTTGCAAAGTTGAATTTGGCTACAAAATGGTAAACCGACCCCTTCGCTACGTACTCGGGAAAGAGGCTTCGGTGCCGGCTCCGAGTAGCACAATGGGGTAATTTTTAACACTTAGACGATGGCTATGCAATGCCCGGCTCTGAAAGAACTGGCTCGGCGTCCACGGGCGACCGACGGCGTTCCTAGCGCGTTCCTCACGCTTTTCTACAGCGTTCCCAGACAAGAGTCCTTGATCAAAGCTCCGTATATACAACCAACGCTAACGCGAACTCCTCTGACACCCCACTCCTCCATTGACCTACTTTTTTCATACACCGCCATTGGTTGGCCCGCTTCACGCTCTCCCCCTCCAACACAAGTATTGGACGGCGCGACTTACGTCAACCCCCCTCCCCGTCCGCCTTTTCATCTGCACCCTCTCACAGCATTCTCAAAGAGTTCAACCAAGTTCAGCTCTTCTTTTCCTCTCCTCTCCTGCGAGGTCACGCAGCTTACACGCGGACACGATCTCCTGGAACCTAGCCCTTAACAGCTTAGCTGTAAAAAAAAAAATGATTCACGTGTCCGATGGTGGGAGCAGCCCGACACAATCGCACGTATATACTTCCCTCGTGCCAACGCCAACTGGCTCTTTGCTATGATCGCAGCGCGTGTCACATGACCTATAGCACGTGCGCGCCAGAGCACGTGCAAGGGAGAGCACGTGCGCCAGTTTCTCTTACGCCACAAACGCAGCAATTAAGTGGCCAAATTTAGGGTATTTGATTAACCGCTTCACGAAAGGGGGCTTCGCTTCACATAGATTCCAAGATGCTCGTTGGATGTGCGTAATTTTTTTTATAGAATGACCTCGTTTCGAAGGGCTCGTTTCAAAGGGCTTGCTCATGTCAGGCCATTTCAACAGACACTTTGAGCTGCCGACGTTAGGCCCGAGTTGCTCTCTAAAAGCGCGAGTGCGTCTATTTAAAATTGAATTACAATTAAATCTGGGGTTTTGCCCCGGATTAATTTTGACCACCTTGGGGTTCCTTAACATGCACCTAATTCTAGTATAGGTACAAGAGCGTTTTTGCAATTTCGCCTCAATCGAAAGGCGGCGGCACTGCCGGGTTAGAAGCCACGACCTCGAGCGTATAGCAGCATAATGCCGTGGCCACTATAGGCTATTACCACGGCGGGTTGTTTTTAAAAACATCGGGATTGAATGAAAAAAAAAAAAAAAAACTAGTCGTCAGTTGCCTTGCTCGTGCTAGTGTGGACAGACTCTTTTCTCCTCATCTTGCTATGCCCCGTCCCCTTCTCCCCAAAGCAGAGTACCCAACCGGACAATTAATCTCGTTAACCTTTCATATCTTGTTTTCTATCTCTCTTATATCAACATCGACCAAGACGGTATCAATAAGTATTTTCTGGAGCGGAGATTACATCCCGAAAGTGAAACCTGAGCCAGCATTTCATCTCGATCGATCGATGAAACAATTGTGCCCGCCTGTCGAAGACAATTAAACACCAAACCAATTGCGTACAATTGAAGTATTAGGAAACTCACACGATGGTTACGAGTGTGTAACGCGAATGTTTAAGCCTTAGCTGTGGTGCGGGCTAGGCGTTTTCGCTTCCGTTCTGCAACTCGCCGAATCGCTTGGGGATCTGAAGGTCCTGCAACCTCCATGGCGATTCAGTGTAAATGATGTTATAGCGTCCTGGTTCAAACTACTACACTCCTCCTCAGTGATCGAGTGTTTGCCGGCTTTCTAGGCATGCACTTGCGCAGCCGAGCACGCAGCAGCGCGCCGAGCGTGCTCCCGTAAACACCATCATCATAATTAATGCGACGCGGCGGCAAACGCTCGCGTCGCCACCGACTCACGAAGGGAAAGGCGAGGCGTGAACGCCCCGCGACAGAACCTCTGCGATACTGCGTGCGCAATCGAAGGGGTCCTGCCGCCCGTGATGGCGTATAGTCACTACAAAAACTACAGTGTTGCACGGAGGGCAGCACCACCTGGTACGCCTGGCAGGGAACCGAGCTTTGCGTCACGTAATCGAATTGTTCTCTATCATTATAAAAAATTGGAGGACGCTTAAGCTTCGCCTTTAAGAGTGGAACGCGACAGCGTTACCGGGCCCCGTTCGCATCGCATTTTTCTTTCAGTGGGCTTCACTGCAACAAAGAACGTGGGAAAGCCAGCTTACAAGGACCAAGCTTACGCCGATCCCCTTAAAGTCGGCTTCACTTTTAAACAGAAATACATTGCTGGGAAGACGTTTTCCCAGGGGAAATATAAGTGGTCTTACATTAAAATGTGAGCGCCGTAGCACTTCTTTATTATTTTATTAATTGTTTGCTATTGCCCCGGCGCGCGCGCGTGTCCAAAACGCATTAAGCAGGCGAAGTCCCAATTTGACTGATGATGATGATTTAATGGCATCCCCTTTGAAACGGGGCGGTGGCAAATAGTCACCTGCTTGATTTAATCTGGTATACTATACATGTTCCTTATCTAGCATTTTTGTATACCTCTCATTATTCTTTTTCTTTTTTTCGCCAAAAATTTACCTCGTACCGCTACCGATGATTTTAAGAGATTTGGTCATATCAATCTTTTCCCTGCTTTTTTTTTCCACCAGTACTCTAACCGTCCCTTGCTTATCTCTACGGCTGATCTGTTGATGTTTCCTTCCACTTTAAACCCAAGCGCTTCTGGAAGTTGCACGTTACCTACGGTTCTCGCTGGGTGAATCCCGTCGCATTCCATTAGGATGTGCCGAGTGGTCTCTGGATCTTTACTGCAGCATCTTCCCCGCTAAGTTGTGGGTGAGGCGAAGATGCTGCAGTAAAGATCCAGAGACCACTCGGCACATTGGCGTAAAATACAGACTGGGGTATTCCCCCATTTAAAATTGCTAAACCCCATGTATCCCACTCGTTATAGGGCCAACGGTGCACCCTAATTCATGTAACTTGGGAGTGCGCTAAGCACCCTCACAGACCAAATACCAGTGACACAATGGAGCAGTGGGAGGCACAGCTCGCCCGCTCCGACCTGGCAAGACAAAAGTCTTTAATTATCCAGGTCAGGCAGGCGGCAGAGGCCAGTGGGGCCCTGGACTGAGAGGCTCCGACCACCCCTCCTTAATATCTTTTCCATTACAACAAAGTTTCTATTAAAGTTTCTATTACTGCAGCATACACATGCCTCATCTAGTTCCGAATATTTGCTCCGGTATGTTTTGGTCCTTAGGCAACCGGCTCGAGCCTCAAATAGCAAGGCACTGCCCTTTGTGTCATCATACAGATTTTCTCTTCTAATTTCTTCTTCTCATTCTTGTACATCTCCATGGTCCTTTTTGTTTCCATTCTTTGAATCCAATTCACTGTCTCTATTTCTCTCACTTTCTGATGACTCCTGGTTGTCTATTTGCAGTTTCGATTATCCTGTACTTGGTTGCCAACTTCCTTGACCTCTTCCTCCATTATGTGTCCACGCTTTTCATGTGCAGATGCTTGTGCACTTTAGCCGCCCATTTATTTTCATCCATGTTCCTCAGCCTTTCATCAAAGCTAATTTTGCTCTGTGCTTCTCTGACTTTAAAAGAGGCCCAACCCATGTCCCCCTACACTGCCTCATTTGTGCTTTTATCGTGTGCTCCCGAAGCCAACCGGCCTACTGATCTTTGGTCAACTTCCAACCCCGACAATATATCCGATTTTAAGCATATAATGGCATTTGCGAATGTTAGCGCTGGCACCATTACTCCTTTCCCGATTCCACGCACCGCCTCAAACTTATTGAGGCCCCACAGTGCTCTGTGTTTCATTATTGTTGCATTCCGCTTCCCCTTTATTTTCAGATTATCTTGGTGGTTGCTTCTGTAATTCTTTCCGTCGTTAGTGTGTACGCCGAGGTACTTAAATTGCTTCACTATGGGTATGACTTGCTGTTGAATTGACACCACGAAGTTACTCGTCTCTTAATTAAAGATCACAATTCCTGATTTCTCTGTGCTAAACTTAAGCCCTAGATTTGTCGCTGCGTTGCCACATATATTCGAAAGTTTCTGTAAATCTTTTTTATTGTCCGCTAGTAGCACAATGTCGTCTGCGTACATCAGTCCAGGGACCTTCTGTTGCACCGTTTGTTCATTACGCATGTAGGATAAATCAAACCCTAATTCGCTGTTTTCCAGTCGTCTTTCTATACCCTTAACGTAAAGCGTGAGCAACAATGGAGATAGAGGACATCCTTGCTTCAATCCTTGCTGAATTCCCACCATTTCATTACCTTTTCGACGTTCCCATACAAGTTGTACTTGGTTGTCTCTATATATCTCCCTCAGCAGCTCCACGAAATCGTCATCTATGCCTTCATGCTTAAGAATATCCCATAACAATTCTCTGTCGACGTTGTCATAAGCTCCTTTAATATCTAGAAATGCCATCGATAAAGGTCTTTTCTGAGCTACTGAAATCTCTAGGCCCTGGGTTAGTACAAACATATTATCCTCTAAGCGTCTGTCTGGCCTGAACCCATTCTGTAGTTACCCCAATACATCGTTTTTCTCCACCCACTTCAACAGTTCTAATTTTATTGCTTGCATTGTCATTCTGTATATCACCAACGTTACTGTAACTGGCCTGTACGATCTCGTCTTATCCTTATCTCCTTTGCCTTTGTAGATGAGGTTCATCTTGCTTTCGCGCCCTCCAACGGGAATTTTTTTTGTTCTGATCATTTGCTCTATGGCATTTATCAGTAGTGCCTTGCTCTTTGGACCGAGGATTTTGATTAGCTGTATTGGGATTTCATCGGGTCCTGCTGCCGTGTTATCAGGGACATTTTCTGCTGCCTTTTTCCAATAAAAGCTTTCTACACTAAACTTTGATCTCTCAGGCATCTCTGTTGTTGCTGGATCTGTTGTCTGAACTACGCTTTTTCTCGTGCCGAAGTTATCCCTAATAGCGTCTGTGATGTACCGCAGCGCATCGTCTCCTTCGAAGGTGTTACCATCTTCATCCCTTATAGCCATTTGCGAGTGTTTAGTTGGGCGCTCCGAGTGCTTTTATATGCTTCCAGAACCTTTTTGGGGCACCTTTTGTCTCTTTTTGTGAATGTTATGCACCCAACGTTCACTTGCGCATTTAATTTTCTCTTGCATGAGCGCACTGGCCACGCTTTTCTTTTCTCGGTATGTGTTCCATCTAAGGAGCACCTTTTCTTCGTGTAATCCCAACTTTTTGGCTTCTTGATGAGCCCTAGATGCCTCTTTAGGCTCTTCTATAGCTTGCTTTATTTCCTTGTTCCATCGTTTACGTGGTTTCCTCTTTCCAATCCAACAATTGTTTTGCCGTGTCTGCCTTATTTCCTGCTGCATAACGGCCACCAGTTCCTTATATTCCCAGACTGCTGTAGGAAAAGCCTCAATTTTCTTCTTTATGTTTTTTTGCGATCTCTGTTATTTGCTCTTCATTCATTAAAAAAAATTCTGAGGCTATTGGTTCGTGTTCTGCGTTGGTATCTCTCCCAAACATTCATGCTAATCGTCTATGATCGCTACCCAGACAATCTTTTTTTTTTTTTTCATTTTCGTCTATTATCATTTGGTCTAGGTGTTCGTAGACCATTTCTGAGACTAAGGCGTAGTCGATACATGACCGCCTGTTTCCGCATTGCCACGTTACCTGTCCATGACACTCATTCTTCCTGTTTACTGTAAGGTTCTGTTCATCACATAGATCCAGCACTAGAGAGTCGTTGTAATCAGCATATCCGTCTAAATCGTCCGTATTCGCCGTTCATATCTCCCACTAATACCACCTTGCCCGATTCACTGAACTCATATGTCAGATTTATTGTGGAGACTGATATATGCGGCGACAATCGCAAATCTTACTTCTTCAGTTTGAGGGCGGGTCTCCGATGCCGAATGTGCTTAGTTCTGATGTTTGTAAAACAAATGCCCCCAAAGCCAGAATACCAGCTAAATCAATATAATTTGAGAACTTATTGCTTAGCAGAAACACTCGTTCAGTGAAAGGTTTCAGCTGCGAAAAGTGCTATGCCTGGGCGTCTTATGGCCTAGACAACTTGAAGGCGCCACAACTTCACCATAACTTGTTTTGTAATTCTGCTATCACGAGATGTGATGATAAATGATGGACGAAGCTCTGGCATCTTTAGAGAGTAGCCGGACCATCATTTATATTTTATATCGGGAAAGACAACGGCGCGAATGTTCATTAATTGTGTTATTCGATGAGCGACGCTTATACTGCGCTTGCGCAGTTCCGCAGCTCTCGTGTATTGCGTTCTCCTAAGCACCGACTTTAACAGATGCTGAGCAGTCCACGCAGCTGCAGTTGTCTCCAGTTAAGCACGGGCGCCATTACTGTGAAGTGTTGTAAATTTCCTATAGGTACAAATGGACTATTGCTGAGAATCTCGATTGTGGTTTAGTTAAACTCAATATTGGAATTTATTTATTTATTTATTTATTTATTTATTTATTTATTTATTTATTTATTTATTTATTTATTTATTTATTTATTTATTTATTTATTAGTTTAACATACTGGCGCACCAAACGGCTAGGACACGAGTTGGAGGTACAAGATACGATGCAGAATCAGGGGTTCACAATATATGAAAGGAATTCCGGCAGGCGATAAAGATCGGACATGACCAGGTAATACTTTTCCAGTGCTCAAGATATAGTTGCCAAAATCACTGTATTTATCAAAGGAGTGAGTGAGTGAGTGAGTGAGTGAGTGAGTGAGTGAGTGAGTGAGTGAGTGAGTGAGTGAGTGAGTGAGTGAGTGAGTGAGTGAGTGAGTGAGTGAGTGAGTGAGTGAGTGAGTGAGTGAGTGAGTGAGTGAGTGAGTGAGTGAGTGAGTGAGTGTCCGGCGAGGACGCGAACTCGTCGCGCACCCTGGTCGTTCCACGTCGGGACCGGCAGGTCTAGCCCACCATCCCGGTCGCGGGCACGCCGGACAGCCAGGATTTGCTTGTCTAGGGCGGGGCTACGCAGAAGCGACTCCCACTCATCCTTGCTGAACTTGGGGTATCTCGACCCGCACTCCCAGAGCATGTGTGCTAGAGTGGAGGTCTGCCCGCAGGACGGGTAGGCGTCGTCGCGATTGTAAACTTCGTGTAGAACGGCCAAACACGGATGTGTGCCGGTCTGTAAATGTCTAAGAGAAACAGCTTTCGCCCTATTCAATTTGGGGTGAGGGGTTGGAAAGACCCTACTAGACATGTAGAAGAATTTCGTAACCTCGTTGTGAGTAGCGGGAGCATCCCTGTCTCCGTAGGGGGGAGGGGTGTCGGCTCTCCTTACAGAGGAAGCGCGGTCGGTGAGGTCGCGCGCAGCCTCGTGAGCAGACTCGTGAGCAGACCGAAGCGTTAAGGGGAAAGCAAAGTTATGCGAGAGAAGGCGTACCTTTGCTTCTAGAATACATACCAGGTAAAGTGAAAATTTAACGCATGATAGCGTCTAGAGGATGTTGGTCTGGCTGATCTGATGTAGTTGCTGAATATATAAACAAAAAACGTGGAGAGCTACACGAAGAACTAGAAATGAAGTGAACAAAAAAGGCAACGGCTATTGTTTAACGGATTAAAGAATACTGTGAGAGCTATGGGTCATACCTATGTGTTTAATTTCTGTCCGTCTACGTTAACAGCCAGCAGAATAAGCAACTAGCTCAGGAGCAACCGATATTCACAAATTTCTTCTGAATCCACATTGCATCCCGCCACGACAGCACCCTTCCCTTGTCCGACCACGACGTATTCGGTTTCAGACGCTGTTATTGTGTGTACACAACATCGCAATGTCAACTAGGGCGGTGACTTGACCTTAGAGCATCAAGGGCCGCCCTTATCGTGTCGGACGCTTCCCCTGGCACGGGCCCGATAAAACCACGCGCGTCGCCCAACAGCACAAGGGGGTTTTAGCGTCGCCCTCAGCACGATCACGCCACGTTAAGGGGGAAAGCAACGTTATGCGAGAGAAGGCGTGGTGGGGTGTAAGTATAGGGTGGAGGATGGCGCTATAGAGAGGGTTAAGACTCGTGATACAGGATCGGCTGCGGGGCTGTCTCTGTGACGTAATGCGAAGAACGGAAAGGGGGGAAGGAGCGGCAAAACAAACATCACGGGTATGTGCTTCTGCTTACATGTACTTTCGCGTGGCGGAGGATATCGCCGGCTGCAAACAACGGGATTCGCGTTGCCTCGTCACGGTCACACGCGCCTGTGGCAATGGCCGTGATATTGTCACCCAGGTTGCGCGCGCAACCACGAACTTCCTCGTTCTAGTCTCAAGGGGCCAGTGTCATCAATTGCCAACTTATTTCGCGTCAATATGACGTGCCTCAAACATATGACTTATCGCTGGTCGCCCTTTAAGTATGCGGCCAAGAGAAGCGTGCGTATACGCGATGTATGTGTCGAGCAAGAAAGGAAAGCCTCTTTACAAATCCGGATGCGAAGTCGGGTGCCTTTGCTTTACCGTGTTAGTGCAATTATGCGCCACATTTTTGCAACGGTCCATTTCATTTTCCATTTTTTTTTCCTTCTGAACATTCGATCACCACGCCGAGTGGTCGATCTCAGCGATAAAGGCGGCGCGGCACGGCCCCGCGACTTCCGAGTTAATGACGAAAAGCAATTTCAAAAGGAAAGAAGGAATAACAAACTAAATGGGTAAAAATAGAATACCATCCCAGTGTTAATGACGAATATTCGCGCGAATGACGAATGACGAGTCTTCCCGCTGGTAGCAGAACACCGCAGCGTTGCACGTCTTGTCTTGTGGCTTGCGCTGCAGCGTATATACGTATATTCAACATTCGGTAACATTTAGCACTGTAAACGTTTCCTCCTGCTGCACCTTGTGCTTTCTTCACTCTCACTTCTTTGTGTTTTCTGCGCCCTTCATTGAGGAACAGATCACAGCTGTGAAGTACGCATAAATTCTGCGTTGTCTGCGCGCTCAGTGTTACCACTAAGGACTCGGTGTTCCCACTATAGGGAGCAGTGACTCAGTGTTCCCACCATTGGGAACACTCAGCGCTGATGGTTTCTCGTTGGCAGCGGGCGGCCGCATCGAGCGACACGGTTGCACTGCCCGCGCCTGACATGTATCCCCAACTCTTAGCAGCCGCTCCCTTTCCAAACTCGGGGATAAGCCTGCTTTGTTAACCGTATGGCGAGCGCTGATCGGTGATACGCTTCGTGTATATAGGCTCCGTCGTGCGGTTGACCATGGCCTCTCAGATTTGGCGGCGCGCGCGATAACAGCACGGGTCACGCGCTCGCTGTTACACAATAGCGTGACGCTGGTGCGAAAGCTTTTTCAACCAAGCGACCGTCGATCACGATTGTGATCGTGCAAATGCACGTACCTTTCCGTCCACCACGGATTCCTCCACGTGACGGCGTCGTTTGCCCTCACTTCAGAGCCCCATTATTGCGAAACGGTAGCAAAACTCGATCGGATAACCACAAGCCGATGCAACCAATCTAAGGGCCCGAGAGCACTATAGGAGATTACCGTCGAAGGTCGAGGCCTCTTTGTGTTTCTCTTGATATGAAAGCAGAGGGGGGGACGGTGGTACAAGCGTGGCTGGGTACAGAAGAGGCGAAGCTGAAGAGGTTATAGCGTGACGCAGGAAATGAAGCGCGATCGAGAGTTCGACACGTGGGCTGTACAATGCAGGCACGAATGGAGCATGCCCAGACGCGGCGCAGTGTCAAAATACACACGGTCGCGCGAAACACGCCGAGACACAGAAACACACAAAAATAGAGCGGCTGCAATCAGCGCAAACAAAGGTTGCGCCCAGTGCTCCCCCTTTTTTTTTTTTTTTTTTTTTTTTTTTTTTTTTTTTTGAAGTGGCAACGCACACAGGAGATCGTTTTTGGCACAACAAAAGCTTTTCTGTTTCCTTCTTTTCCGGAGCCTCTCTCAAGGTCTCAAGGCTATAGGCACAATTTGTCCGTTTCATTATCTGAGCGTTTGAGGGTATGGGAAAACACAAAAGCAGTGCCTTGCTCGCACAAACAGCGTCCGCGTGGCGGTTCGGGAGCAACATTGATACCACGTCGTCGAAGCAATCGATCGACATAACCGTCGATAGATGAGAGGACTATTTGATGTCGGAGACAAGAGAGAGAGATTTCACTGAAAGAAAGGCGCAGAGAGGTCGGCCTGAGCTAGCCCTAGCTTGCTAATCTGCAAGAAGGAAAAATGGAAAGGGGGAGAAACGAAGGAACGGGTGACGATGAGGACTGCAGCTAGATTAACGGGATGAGAGATGCACGATCTTGCAGCACTGCCAATGCCACGAGGCCATTTCGACGTTGCGCAAGTGTTCCCGAACATCCCTCAATTAACTTGTTGCGCAGCTTGTCAAGCGATCCCGGCGTTTGGGAGTCAGAAGCACGTGCATGGGAGTTCGGTAAATGTTTCGGCACGTTCTGAATCTTTTATTTCTCGTTAGTTTCAGTCCCTTTCTGGCTGGGAATGGCTGGGAGCACCAGTAGGTTTGTCAGCTTATTTGTTCTTTCCCTTGTGCGGAGGAGAGGAGCGGGGTGAAGACATGCAGGTGAAACCATGAGATACGCGTTCGATGGTCATTTTGAGGACACCTCGCGGAAATTCTAATGCACCAGTACAACTGAACGGGATTAAACTGCGCGCAGGGTGCGAAGCAATTTGTTTCAGCTTTCCTCAGAAGTATTGTGGGATAGAAAGTCAAAAAGGTTTTAAAAATTTTGAAGAAAGAAGAAAAAAAAGAAAGAAAGAGCACCTGGGGTATTCACAAACAAATTATTCGTCATCTGTGGTTGGTCATCGGCGAGCTGATTGTTCTACCATCACGCCGAACGTTATCATGAGTGACAAGCTGTTGAACGCACGCTGGTGACTTTACAAGGCGTGCTTATTATAGTTACGCAGCTCATTAAAAGAGGTAAATCTTCACTAAGTGCTATCTGTACTGGTGCGAAGATTCGACGGCGCACCGCATTCCGTGTTAGACCACTCCTCCACAACTCATGCCCTGATCGACCACTCAATGTGGTGGACGGTTCCTCCGGATAATTCCTTGATGGACCACCCTTTGATGGTTCATTCGTTGAGGGCCCATGCCTCGATGGCCATTCCTTGATGGGCCGCCCAATGGTAGACGATTTCTTGACGGACTACTCCTTGACGGACCACCCTTCGATGGATCAATTCTTGATGGACCATGTCCTGATGCATCATTCCATGATGAACCAGATGAACGCATATCGAAGGCTTCAATAAGAGACATGCACGTACGGAATAGATTCATAGTTATAAGACTCTCTATAGCCATTCGCTGTTAAACGCCACATCGTGCTTATCTTCGCTTTCGGTGTCATACCCTAAAGGAAAGCCTCCACAGAAGTTCCTTGCTTAATCCCTTGACTCTTAACTTCTCCGGAAGCTTTCCTGCTGTAGTTCGGCGATGGCGGGTTCCCTGGGTTGCACGAATGAAATCGACGCATTCGAATAGCGAGATTTTGAAGACGATGCTTTGGGCGAGTCCCGTGATTCGTTAAAACTGATGTTTGACACTCGCCGACTCATGAGTATTGGAAGACTGATACCCCTTATCCACCGTGGGTAATTGCGGTTACAAATATCGAATTGTCCATTGGATGGATAATTAAGACACGCACACACACACAAAAAAAGAAATATATAAGAACAGACGTTATGCAGATTTTTTTTTCACTGAGCGACAGCATGATGCAAGACGCGTTGTGCTTGTCGCAAGCCCCACCCATCGTCTCGGTCAACGTACGATGCAAGCAGACAGAGTCGAGACAGCCGGTATACCGACGGGTGAGTGACGCGCCGAAGACCTAGACGACGACCAGACTGGCACAAGGCACACGCGCACCACGATTCTAAAACAAGAACTCCCCGACGAGGCACTTAAAGCACAGAGGGAACAAACCCGTCGAACGATCTACGACTATGAAAAAGAAAAAAAAAGATGGTAAAGGTCCAAAGAAGCGAGTAGCACGTGTAAGAAACACTAGTCATTGCGGAACCGGGCAAAAGTTTCGTCTTGGACACACTCCAAACTGGCGGGAACTCTTTAAAGCCGGCTACAAGACGTCGCTTCTCCGCTAAGGCGGCCGCCACACAGTCTGCAGTGGTGAGGAGGCCAGCTAGACGGGCTAGTTTTGCAGGCTCCTCAAGAAGGCAGCTATACGCCCAAGGTAAAGTGCCGTGAAAGAATTCTTTTTTATATTTGTTTCTTTCTTACCCAAGGGAAACCTAATCAAATATCTCGAAGTTCGGACAGCTACCACTTGCCCAGAAACGATGTCTGTAAAGCTTGTTGCAGAAAGCGTTTGAGCATTGAGTATAAGAACCTAGATACGCTTGAGTCCACTCAGCAAAAAAAGTTCTAAAAATGCGATACTTTCGTAAAAGCAGGCAATGGCGAATATGTATTGGCAAACTAAACCATAGCGAAGGCTTCCACCGACGACAAACAGTCCTTTTTGAACGAAACTTTCGATCTGTGAACACAGGCTTCTGGAAGCAATGTGCATGTCGCAGCGATATTTGACACGAATGTTCTTTAAGAGGCTGGCTACAGGAAAAAAAATATCTCCCTTGCACGTAAGTCACGAAAACACTTGCGAGGCAAAATACAGGAAAGTATGTCAGAAAGCATATGAAGGTCAATATGTATATACATATATATGTGAGTTCTAGCACTCCCTCATACATGTGGCATACGGTATAGGAAGTCAGTATTTCAAGGCGACGGACCTGAGTGCCCGGATGTAGTCACGCGAAGCCTTGTCTGGGACGCGTGGTTTATCTGAATCCCTGTATTCTCACTTTATTTGCCTCCCCTGTCATTATATAATATAAAGGTAGCTCGATATATACGTAGCATATAACAAAATGCAACACCCCGCCCCCTGCGAATATACTTATCTTGCCGGCTGGCGATATGAGAGTGGCTCGCAATATATAGTGGAGGCACCCTCTAGTATTTTCTAGCGCTGTTATTTGGAATTCTATACTCGACAATATCACTTTCGCAAAAGTTTCTTTTTTCCCCCTTTTTGAAGAAACTCTTGTTTGATGGTTAAATGCTTTTTTTTAACTGTTAAACGATAATTGTTTTTGTCTAGTTACGGTACTTCCAGGCCACAAACGGCATGCGCTTATCAGCGTGACATAGCATTCTCGACAGGAAAGTAGCGAGCGCAGAGTTTTCAAGAAAGGAAACACAAGGAACGTAGATTAAGGTTATTGTTGTGGGACAAGATAAGCCTGAAAGGGTGTAAACTATTTTAAGAGTGTACTTATTTGCCAGCGCTGCATTATTCGTCGATACTAGCCTTCTAAGCCTTGAGTCCAAACAAGTTTCTGAGCATTCTTTGTAACTCCAATGAATGTGAATAAAATTTAACCGAATTGACGCTGCTAATACTTAGCGTATGCCTGCGAACTTTCGCGTTTGTGTTTTTTTGCATCGTTTAAGTCTGATTCTCTCTTCCACGTCTTCAGTTGTATTTGAGCGGCGGTGCCTGGCGCTAGAATGATATTACGCAAAAGAAAAGGAAAGAGAGATTTAATAGTACTGAATGATGCGATATTTTTTCTCGTTCGCTTACGCAATGTGCATGCGAGAACGCAAGCACGTAAAGCTATGACCGTCTCGCGTAGACTTATATCGCTAGGTATAGCGGGGAATATTCAGGATGTTAAGTCGAAAAACATTGAAACGGAAAATGTGGGCCCGATATATTTGTTGAAAGAAATTCGGTCTGAACAAAAGAAAAATTTACTTAAGGGCGATATCGCACGCAAAAAAAAATAATACAAATTTTATTTTGGCTTGTGCTCACTAAAAGTGCAACTTTAATGTTACACGTACCACACGCAAACACTGTATATTTAGCATAACAATGGCAACTATTCAGAATTCAAGCCTCTACTTCAGCTCGTTAGAGTCATAAGTAGGTTGTGACCAGGACTAAAATTTATTAAATTAAAGAAAATTAAAGGTCTTCGGGCCGAAAGAAATGCGCAGGAACAGTCCTGAGCGAGCACTACATTTTTTTTTTTCATTTTTCATTCTTTTTTTTTCTGTGAGAACAATGGCTTCACACAGAAACGCTTCTCTGACGATGTTGTTGAAGAAAAGCTCGCACGATGGCGCTACCAGCTCTCCTACCGCCATCGACGTATTTACGGGAAAAGGTTAAAGCTCCATACTTAAAAAAAGAAGACAGAAAAAAATTGCGGCCGACACATCTTGCGATGACTGTCTCAACGGTAATGCGTTAGCATTGAATGCATATAACGACACAACGTATTGCCACCATCGAAACGAGTTATGTATGAGGCGTGCACTGCAGCGGGACTCGTCTTTCGTGCCTCCCTAAGAACACTCGGTGCCATCTCGTGGCACTGCCGTGAAGTACGCGCGTGGCCTCCGAAATGCGTGAAGCACGTTGGTGCGTGCGAACGCTGCAGACACTGTAGCTTCAGATTGTAATTCGAATATACACAAGAACAGCGTCGTCGTCGTGACGATATCGCCCGATGACGTACTCTGATGACGTCACGCGATGACGTCTTCGTCTAGTGATTATGTCACCTGATGATGTCATGTGACGCCTCTTGGCGAAGCAGCACACTGTGCGCTTCCCGCTTCTTTCCACTGTCTCCGGAATCGGCCCACGTTTTTGTGAGCCACGCAAGCGGACACGAAAAATCCCGACCCACTAGAGGCTAATAGCTTCGCTGTAATAGATAGATAGATAGATAGATAGATAGATAGATAGATAGATAGATAGATAGATAGATAGATAGATAGATAGATAGATAGATAGATAGATAGATAGATAGATAGATAGCCCCCGGAAAGTGCGTGAAGTGCCCTAAGAATGCCAACGCATTAAAATCTGCTTCGTATGTCACTACAGGCGACGAGTCCAGGCATATTCAAGCCAGATAAGAGCGCGTAAGAGGAGTTCTCCCGAGTTTTCCCACACAAAATGTGGAGACGCTATACTCCAATACAGATTAGATTATGGGGTTTTACGTGCCAAAACCACGATCTGATTATGAGGAAGGCCGTAGTGGGAGGCTCCGGAATAATTTGGAACACCTGAGTTAACGTGCACCTAAATTTAAGTACACAGGTGTTTTCGTATTTCGTCCCCATCGAAATGAGGCCGCCGTGGCCGGGATCCGATCCCGCGACCTTGTGCTTAGCAGCCCAACATCTTAGCCACTACGGTGGGTCCGCCA
Organism: Dermacentor silvarum; assembly: GCF_013339745.2. Lineage (NCBI taxonomy): Eukaryota > Metazoa > Arthropoda > Arachnida > Ixodida > Ixodidae > Dermacentor > Dermacentor silvarum. Next base: position 76,326,962 of record NC_051164.1, read on the forward strand.
TACACAACGCAACCGCGCGCGGGCTCCGCCGCAGGCAACCTTGCAGACTTACGCTGCAGAACCGAGGGCAGAAGGACACAACCATGTATAATTGCCAACGGGACGCCGTCTAGCCACGATGAAAAAAGAAAAGAAAAGGCAAGAAAGATAACGGACCGAATCTCATAAGGCGGTTCTCAGCGAGCTCTCCGTCAATGCAACGTACGCTGCCAAGATCACCTGATCCATCAATCATCACGGCCCCGCGATAAGGGCATTATCACGACTGGGGACTGCCCCCCCCCCCCCCTTCCATCGCTCTGGCTTGTTCGCATGCTGCATGATGGCGCAGCATGCGGACAATGGGAGCGAGTACGAGATTGATTGTAACATCCAGCAAAGTTGGTTCTTTTGGTATAGCTGAAGTGCTGTATTGTGAACCATGGACGAACACACCTTGTGAAACGAGAAATTATGTTGATAACATGGCTTAAATGAACATGACATGGGTAATACATGAAATAGAAGGGGGAAAACAGTAATTGGCATATTAAAAATATCTAAATGAAATACTACTGGACACCGGTTAGCTTACGTTCTTCGTGTTATCACGACGGTTTTATTTCGCACATTAATGCGTTTCAGTGTGAAGCGGCAGTGTGTATAGCGGCAGTTTCCCTTCGCTTTTCTGTGGCTTTGCATTATTATTATTTTTTTAATCATGTTCCTACGTACCAGCCCTTTACGTCCCGAATATATCCTTCGTCAACGTTCGGAACTCATTTGCGTGTTCGATTCACCCCCTGGCGAAAGGCTGCGTTTGCATCAACGCTGTCGCCATCGTATCGAGTCTCATATAGAAGCTGCACTCCTGCTATCCTGTGTACCGCGTTTGTTCGTTCGCTTCTGTCACATGCTTTCTCGCAACGGCGCTAACTGTTGTAATCTTGGCACCATCCACATGATGTACCGAAGAGCTTTGTCCGCCTATTCCTAAGGCATTAACAAAATCAGTTCTAGGATTATATTACATTGTACTAGCATAAACTACAGAGGGTATAACCTAAACTGACTACTCGAGCAGCCAACAGGCAAACTTTGTATCTGAAGAAAAGCGTGTCAGATTCGATCTCCGTCTCGCGCCGAGTCCGGTAGAGCCAAAAGTAGTACCGATCCGGGTGATATTCTGGATAGCCTCAAATTCCGTCATGTTCTCTTTTTTTTTGCATTTTCGAAGCCAATCAGGGAAAACTGTATAGTAGCCCCATTAGCCAAACAAAACTGACAAGTTCGCGAATTCGACAACGCCCAAAACAGCGCTCCCAGACGTCTGACTCGACCACGTTTACGAGGTATTTTGTCATGCGGGTAAACGCATGCCAACCCACCCATGGCAGGCGGGCTCACCAACCCGCCCTGACGCATTCCTCGGCCCGACCCTTGAGCTTTTACACGAACCCGCGACTAAATGTCGGATATACTTTGTCAGGTTCGTGTAACGAGTCGGGTTAGCTCGGTAACTGCGCCGGTAGGTCCGCGTTGGCGATTACAGTAACACTTTGACTATGGTTAACCAATAGTATGAAGCAAACAAGTCACGGAAAGTAGGGCTGCTACTAATCATCGAACCCCAAGCTTCTCCTAATTCTCCTGAATCTGCTGCCTTGAGGTGGATACGAAAGGTCCTTGCTAAGCGATGTCAAAAATTCAATCGCAAGCGTAGATAGTCCCCGTGATACCTCGCAGCTTAGCGCTGGGCAAAGGGGGAGCGGGGTCGGTAATGACTTTAGTTTCTGAAGAAAGATATTATAGCTTCTTTTCGCTTTAGCAGGTCAATAAGTTATAGAGGTAACCAATTTTCTTTTTCTGCGGAAATCCGCTAGCTGGAGGTACAAATTACCGAAAGAAAAAGAGTAGAACGCGACAGCGTTATCGGGACCCGTTCGCATCGCATCGTTCGCATACGGCAAGTAGGCTTCATTCACTGCAACACCGGAAAGCCAGCTTACAAAGACCAAGCTTATACCGATCCCCTTAAAGTCGGTTTCACTTTTAAACAAAAACGCATTGCTGGAAAGACGTTTTTCCAGGGGCAATATAAGTGGTCATATTAAGATGTGAAGGCCCTATCACCTTCTTTTACTATTTTATAAATTGTATGCTATTGCTCCGACCAGTAGCGCACCCAGGATCTCTGCCAGGGGGGGGTTGACAGTTTGCCAATACCATCTAAACAGCGCTAATTTCGATTTCTGCGCGGGAAATTCTAAAAAAAATGCGCTTTTTGCGAGTGTGCAGACGATTGCGCGTCTTACATCTTAGTTGCAGTACTAAAATGCGTAAGGATATAAAAGGGGTTAAACAAAAGGGGGGGGGGGGGTCAAGTCGGCCTCAGGGGGGGGTTCCAACCCCCGAATCCCCCCCCGTCGGTGCGCCACTGGCTCCGACGCGCGCAGGTCTGGTAGAAATGCTGGAAAAGGGGTTTGTGTTTGAGTTTCCTCGTAGCAGAATTAGGTTTTCTCGTACATTTAAATTACAATCCGAGGCCGATTGGTAAACCGAAACCTTGCACCACGTAGAGGGCCTGCGCGGTCGATGTGGTTGGATGATTTTCTCCGTTACCCGAGATCACACGCCGGTTGCCGACGCCGGATTTTCTGCGACATGAGGCACTAAACGCTATCGCTTTAAAAGCTGGCGTCCGCGTGGATTACAACTTCACATAAGTCAAGGGTTAGGTGAAAGTTCGTCTTGCCAACATTTTGTCGCGTCACCCGGCCAAACTTTCTCCGAACTTCCGACATGTCGACTACACTTTTCCTGGTTTGAAGAACTGATGGTTTCTCTGCCGCGTAGGCCTATGGAATTTACCGATTTCTCTGCAACCGAGCTTTCTATCAACGCGATGAGCGTACCATCTGGATCAGACTTTAATCTTTCGGTCACCCCACCATCAGATCAATCAGAGCACGTCATTTCCATTGGCAACCGTAACTTCAGCATGGATATTTTCGTTTCAATCGCTCCTTTATCGAGGGGTCTTAATAGTAAAAACAAAAAAGCAAAACGAATGAATAAGCGAACATTTGGCTACATCCGCTACTTTGAGTCGAGTCTCAACTGGGAGATCTCCTAGCTTTGTTATCGCATCTTCTCGAAGTAGGCTTATTGGCTACGGTCCAAGGCCACGGTAGGCAAGAGGTGAAAGACTATCATTATCAATCGTACCCCAGGCTACAGGAAGCTAGGTGCGGCCTGTTCAAAAAAAAATACTCTTAACGGTGGCGTAATCACCCTCATTTATCGAATATGTGTGGTCTCCTGCGAGGGAACATACATCTGCAAGCGCAGCTTTTCCGATATTGGGCAGAAACGCCCAGCAAAAGAGTATAGTCGAGAACATGGGGTCAAGAGCCGCAATGAAATTGAAAGATACAAAGGTTCTACAACACGCGTTGAGTTCTTTATCAAACGTGATGACAAGGGCCGGATAGTGCACTTAGCAAGCTGCAGCAAAGCATCGGCTCGAAAGTTGGAGAATTGCCCGGATGTGTTACGTCGTGCACTTCATGCGTTGAAGTAAATATTTTGGAGGCAACAGAGAGAGAGAGAGAGAGAGCGCGAGGTGCTGCGGGATTAGGACAATCACAAGTTCAAGGTAAAGCGCCCTTGTCACTTAAAGCGCACTAATGAACGCGAATAGTAGGGAGCGCCCTACTAGTAGAGTTACATGAACACACGAAGCAGCAGCAGTCCGGTGACATCGAGGCAACGCGTATCTCGTGTTCCACATAGTAGCTACTGGATCATAATTACTGTAACCGTACCATTCGCTCGATTTCATTTCTTTCTCACCTCCCGTCACTCATGACCAGCTTACCTTGCTGATAACGATCGCGGAGCGTCGCTCGGACCAATGCCGAAGCGCGAAACGGAGAATAACTGGATAAGGTTCGTTATCTTACTCCTGTATACATTTCTTTAACACATTTGCTTTGCGTAGAAGCACGTGCGCGTTGAAATTGGGAAGCAATGCCATGGCGCCATGCTGACACCTTTTTTTTTTTTTCTTTTCTGTGGCTGGCCAAAAATCACAGCAGACTTGTGCGAGCTGTTTTCAGCGAAGTCTATGTAATGCGAGGAGCTTTCTTTGGCCACTGTTTTACATGGTTGGACGCCGGCGGCCGCGTATCTCCTTGGAGGTCCGAGAAGGCAACAGAGCTCGCCGATTGGCCCGCACCAGTGCCTAACGGTTGACGTCATTCGGAAATACCGGAGCCGCCGTGGGAAATGGGAGAGGGCAGCGGTGTATAAGGAACACGGTTTCGGTCCACGTTTAGTCGCCGAACGTCAGCTAGCTCTCTGTGGCGTACACCCGGCGACACAATATTACGGCGCATGAAATCTGAGAAAAAGCTGAATATCACCGCAGCATCACAACGCAGCCTGGTATTTGCATTTCGGGCTTCGACTAGAATATGCTAACAACATTGTCGTATACAGTTTTACTGGCTACTGCTAACAGGCTGCAGAGATATTCAGCTTTTTCTTAGATTTCATGCCCCGTAATATTTTGTCGCCGGGCGTACGTGCTCTCGCGCGAGAGCTGGCGATGACCGACTCTGTCAGCGCCAGGAGCTGCCGGTATACAATTATTTTAGAGCGAAGCTGTTTATGGCTATGCTTCCGTGCATTTTTCGTGTGCGTGTGCAAAAATGTGGGCCGATCCTGGTGATAGTGCAGAAGGGTCCAAGCGCAATGGCACATACCCCTGTGGACTACGGGACCTGTAACGCGCCCTTGAACTATCCTTGCCACACCTGGAACCCAAAGAGGTCCCAGGAACAACGGTAACGACAGATCTTAGCCCAAAAGGCTGACCCGCGTCGGCCATGTCTACGTTCGCAGCGCCCTCTCTTTGTCGGCGTTCCAACCACTTACGTGCCTAGTTTCCTGCCGACTCCTGGCGACGATTGCATTCTCGTCGTTCCTGCCGTCGCTCTTCGTAGGCGCGTTGCTCCTCGGGAGTCCGGACTATACGCAGCCTCCCCATTCTGTGTCACCTCTGTGTCGTGTGCTAAACTGCTTCGCTGATCATCCACCTTCACAGAGTGGAATGGCTCATGCTTTTTAGTCTTACCATGCCGCGATTTACAAGAAAGGTGCAGTCTTTGCCTAGGTGGCTGGCACGGTTTTTAATACAAACGGAAGTACTATGGACATTAGGGTCTACAACAGAACTATAGAACCACGATAAAAGCAAAACCGTCTTTATGCTTAGGACAATGCAATAGAACACAAAAGCGAACAATGTGCAACCAACGCTAGCTGTCAGACATTATAAAAAGGAAATCTGGTTTAATTATTGTTATTCAGTAGGAAAAAAAGTGGAAGTTGTAGCTAATAATAAATCCACGAGACTGATACTCCAGCCCAATAGCCTACAGGCTAATAGGCTTAGACTCCAATCCAATAGACTGTATTTTAGCTACAGCTAGATAGCTCAAGAAATTGCGGCACAGCCCATCTCCCAATGACCGTCGACGTTGACGCGACTAGCATTCAAGCAATGTAGCCACACACAGTAATTTGAAGATACCTTTATTTAGAATCTGTATTGGACACCCTGAGATGTTCATTGCTTCGGCTACATCCTATACACACTGTCTCCGGGATCGGCCCACTCTGCTATTGACACTCGCTCGCCAAGGTCGGTCATGACCATAACTGCACGAAGACCACTGCATGACGAAGAAGCGACGAAGACGACGGCCCGACAACGGTGGCATAATCACCACTCAATGACGACAACAACATGATTACGACGTAATGACGAAGCAGGAATGATGTCGATGGAACGACAGAGGCGGTAAAACGACGATGGAATGAAGAATTGCATGACGTTTTTGAAATGATGACGACAGCCTGACGACAGTAGGATGCCGAAGCTGGAATTACGACGACGGAACGAATATGACGGCGTAACGACCACGAGCACATGTCTTGTGGCCCAAGCTAGCAGACAGCTAGGGTCACTGGCTAGGCGTAAGAGACTATAGATAGATACACTCAATGTGCCGGAAGCAGGCAAAGCAATGCTAATCGCGTTAACGCAGGATTGCGAAGTCTTCGACTCGCGAGTGAGTCCTTGCACTTGGGTGCTTCGCGGCCAGCGCTCAAGACAATATCAGCAAGGCTGCTTGCGCTTTGATGACGTCAGTGATATGCGCAGTGACGCACGCCGAGAGCCGCTGCGCGTCTCTCAAAGGCTTGCGCGTGCACAGAAAGGTGCCTTCGGAATGGCCCCGGCGTTGGGCGAGAAGCGGTCCTCCATGTATATCCACGGCCTAGAAAGATTAAAGGACAGGCCGCCTGTGTATAGCTTCGCCACTGACACTGGCACCGCGGCTGCAGTGCGGTGAACGAACGATATCGTGATGGCGGCAGTTCCCTACAGCTGCCCCTACAATATAACCCGCAGCAAATATCATTACATCGTGTTTTTGCTTTTTCGCGACTCAAAGAAATCACTGCTACGCCTGCTTTTTGAGAGCACCTGGAGGGGGGGATAACTGCGGCAAACGGGAACATTTACAGCTCATGCAATAACAACATGTATTTAATATAAAGAAGATTATTACATTGGAAATACCACATTCTTGTTGATTGATATTTATATGCGCGCTCAATTACTTCAGTTGGCTGTATTCTTGTAACTGGTCTTGCGATATTTACATGTATCTTTATGGCATAGACATATTTTGCCTGTATATCTCACGCGAATTTCTTCTCAAAATACGTAGCAACCACTACGTAACCAGAATTGTGAGCATTTGATCACAAGTGTTCCTTTAGAATGGCACACCAGAACGTCTATGACGTGTTACGAGTGTGCGTTAACCGAGCGCACATCTACTGTGTTCGTGTACTTTGGTTATAAAATCAAAAGCCCTATGCACTTGTATTAGTTTTTTTTCCACACTTTAAACTAATTTCCATCCCCAAGTGTGCATAAGAGTGTAAATGTGCCTATAACTCACACCCTTACACCTTTACGGGTATGAGGTTGGACGTTATAGACTGAGTTACACCCTTGTACACCCTTAAGGGTGTACATTAGTGTGCGCACAAAAAAAAAAAAAAAAACCACCCAAGCACTCCGTACAGCGGGAGGCTATGGATTCGATTCCCACCGCCGCAGGGCACCCACTGGTTCAAATGGGTACAAGCGTGCCCCGGCCTGGCGTTCGGCTTTCTTCTGGGGTGATGCGCTTGGGAAAGGAGCCTGCGCCCTGAATTCCCGTCGAAACCAACGTGAGCACGGAAAAAAAGTGATGTCTGGGCCGCTCCTATGGCTAACCAGCGAAGCTGAAACGTGCGGCCCCGGTGTTTAGCAGTGGGTTAATCCCGACGCTGTATTGAAGCGTTTCTCAATTATTGGTTACATGTTTGTGTTTCTAGTGGAACGCAAGCGCCAATGGCGGGCGGGTGCTGCTAACCACGACGCCGAGTTAACTCGAAATATCGAACGCATGCGACCAGTGGCGTAGCCAAGGGGGGGGTTGGGGGGGTTCAAACCCCCCCCCCGAAATTTTTTGCACCCCCCCCCCCCCACTAACCCACCCTTTTTTCTCGTCGCTTCGCGCTGACATATTTCAAGAAAGCGGTGCTACTTTCACACTTTCATTTCTGGGCGCTTCCGTTTGGGTTGGTAATTTACAGCGAATCATGTCTGCATATGGAAAAAAACTGTCACGGGTGTTTGTCAAGGCCTTGACACTCTGTGAGGTTTTGGGCGCGAATGTGGCGTCCGCATTCTGAAACAACAAATGCGCAACAAATGCGCAACAAATGAAGCAACAAATGCGGCAGCCGCATTTTAGATGAAGGCGAAAATGCTCGAGGCCCGTTTACTTAGATTTAGGTGCACGTTAAAGTCCCCAGGTGGTCGAAATTTCCGGTATACATTTCCGCCGCTTCCCTTCAGGTGCCGGTTAGGCCGCGTTCGCGTAGGACTTGGTCTCGAAGCTGTCGGAAGCGGCAAAATCTTGCAAAAATCCGCTCGCCTAGGCGGCAAAACAGGCAGAAAAACAGGCGGCGAGCCAAATTGGTCTCGGACCGATTTTTTCGCCATGGCGAAGCGGAAACGCGGCGGAAAGTCGTTCTGCTCGACCGGAAGCTACACTAGCATGTAAACTTCCTGTCGTAACATTGAACATGGCACCAAAAGTGTAGGCTGTAATGCTGATCGACGCGATCAAGAACCACCCCTTCCTCTACGACAAGAGTGGCACTCAAACGTACTGTCAGCAATACTCGCGATAGTATTCAACGTCGCGCGACCGGAGGTGCGGCAACGAAGCCTTGGCGTGACCCAACTTCTTACACTTTTGCAAAGCCAGGCGAACCCACCACTGCCGTTTCCGAGGTTTTCTTGTCTTCCGTTTATTCATTGTCGATTTCTAGAAAACAAGTAGGTAGAAGTATAAAAGCCATTTCTTCTTCCACTTCCATGGAAGACAATAGTTAGGCAGATTCCTCGTTGGCGCTCCATAATTCTCCTCGCACGTGCACGATATGTTGCAGCAGTCGCAGGGTGCTTTTCTCGTCGCGACGATAGATTGGGAGCGTAGGTCTCACGTAGGACGCGCAGGCTTCGGCGAGCCTCAACACAAGGGCCAGCCCGGGTTTTAGCTTTGGTGTTCCCGTTGCCGCTTTCGTGTCCTGGAGGCGCCGAAAATAATACGGAATGATGAAATGTTATTACAACTTGTAAATAAAAGTTATTAAAGAAATATAATCACGCCTATAGGCAGCAACCTGTGACACAGCGCTACCACGCCCGTGTGAGGAGAATTACAGAACGCCACCGAGGAACTTACCGAAGGTCGCAGATGACACGCGAAATTGCGCAAGATGATCACTTTTGATGACGGGTGGGTCAGTGAATGAACACACCGCTCGAAATAATGCGATAATGAGCGCCACCACGCCGACAAACGTACGCAGACTAGATGGATGTGGACGAAAGCGGCAGCGCGGCCGCGGTGGTAGCAAAACAAATGTGAACTTGGACATGCGCGGAAAAGATTTTCCGGCCGCTTTGGCCTCTCCACCCGCTTGCCGCTTCCCAAATGTGAACGTAGCCATAGTCTGCAGCGCAAAACGTCTCTCGTTTGCGATTGCGCCCCTACGGAAGGCTTGTAGTTACTGTTGTGTTGCTGAATCCCAAACCAGCAATTACGAAAGGCTGGTAGTTGCTGTTGTGTTGTGGAATCCCAAACCAGCAATGTACACACGAAGGGGTTGATGACAGCAGTGAAATTCCACCGATTCGCAATAGAATGCACGAAACCGACAGCCGACAAGCATGAATTACTGCTGTGCGCAGTACAGCGTAAGTAAACTCTTGTTGCAGGCGCTGACAGTTCTCGTCGGAGTTCACGCGTCCTGAGAAATTGACTATGTGCACTATGCACTGAACAAGACCGGAGTTCATTCCTGCATCACTAGTACACCAATCAGTCGAGATTCTGTGAGGTACAAGGCCACATCCTGTTTGCACCGGCCTAAGTGAAGCAGAAATGACTCGCACGCACTACTTAAGATGCGTGCACATGCCATAACTATGCAGTGCGGTGAAATATTCTGTACAATTCTGAATCTGTTGACGTAAAGGCAAATGACGGCTGCATGCTCGCACACAGCGGAAGACACAGCGGCCCATGCACTTGCCGCAGGAAATGCAAGGCGACGAAAGCTTCGTAAAAAAAAAAAAAAAAAGCATTACTCGTTTTCGCGCGTATTTAAGTTTTCTAGCGCGAAGACGCAGCGAACAAGCTATTGCTATGGGAGTAGGTATAGCCTGGTAACACGTGCATTTTCACATGTATAGCCGTCCTTGACCTGTGAAACGCACTTCGCCCCGACGAGGACGACGCCATCTACGCTTAACGCAGATTAACAATTAATGATGTCTTCTCCGATCGGGCGGGTCGTCTCAATAATGCGTTTTCGAAGACTGGTCCATTCAGTGGCGCGATGAGAGACGGTTGCTCCAAACGCCCACTGTACCTGTCGTACTTACTGTATTTTAGTGAGCTTACATTACTTTTTACTTAATTTCTTCACAAGCACACAGTGCCACACACACGCGCGAGGGGGGGGTCCCATGTCTTTGATATACATGCATAGAGCGTGCTTAATACTTATTATCGATCACGTCACGTAGTGGAAAGCAGACGCTTGCCCCCCCCCCCCCCCCCCGGTCGGGCCGATGAACCCCCCCCCCCGAAAAAAATATCTGGCTACGCCCCTGCATGCGACAACGGCGAGTCGAGGAGGCGGCGTTGCGGGCAGAGCAGCGTCAACATGGTAATGGCGGGAACGCGTTCGCCGGGGCCAACGCCCACTTTCGGCGGGAGTTTCTCGAGCGGAACTTTGGCTTCGGCTGCGACGAAACGACCACGCTGAAATCGCGAAGTGGAACGCAAGCCCCAGTGACAGGCCGGCGGATGCTGCTAACCACGACGCCGAGCTTACTCGAGATATCGAACGCGTGCGACAACGGCGAGTCGAGGAGACGGCGTTGCGGGCAGGGCAGCGTCAACGTGGCAATGGCGGGAACGCATTAGCTTACGACGTCACTAACGGCGTTGCCAATGGCGCGCGCGCTTGGGTGCGACGTAAAGAAAGACGTAACTTAAGGCGCAGCCAATGGAGACGTTTAGCGAAACATAGGACGAACGGTTTTTCGTTTCGCCTAGCCATATATATAGCTTTCGCTGTAAAAATGACAAACTCTTCCCCTATCGGAAAATGGGGGTAAGCGAAGGTTGTATGTTTCTTCGGTGTTCCTCGGAACGAATTGCACGACGAGTACCACGTTGTGCTCGAACCACAACCGGTCACACACACTGCAACTGGCTCCGAAGTTCCGGTTAAGAAACTCGCGTTAAAACCTGGCCGTCGCACCGGGGAAGTTGGCGCTAGCGTTGCCGAGGCGTGCACCACCGTTGTCGGGTTCCTGGAGGGCAACACGACGCTGACGTTTGGCCTCAACATCGCGCTCCCACAACTCGGGGTCCGTGGTTCTTCGCTGACGTTTCGCCTGGGCTTCGGAAGCCCTCACGCTAGAATCTGCACGTCGACGACGAGCCCTTTTCAGAGCGAGTACGCGGCGCCGGTGCTCAAACGCAGCCTGCTCCTCAGCGGGACGCACCACGCGCGGCCTTCTCAACCAGCCGCCGAGACTGATTTGAAGTGAGCCCGGCGGAGCACGCGCCGACCCCCTTTTTTCCCCTTTCCTCCACGCGACACACTAAACGACCTTGATTGGCTGCGCACGTCACGTAATCTGGCAGCGGCGCAGCTTTCCCCGCACCTGCTCTTTTTTCCTTCCTTTCTTTTTATCCCTGGCTCATACGCACATATCTGAATCATACCCGCATATGCAATGTGGGTATACGCCATACGTGAGTTTTGGCGTGACAACAACGCCATTGAAACTTGTGGGCCAATACAAGCTTCACTTGAAAAGAAACTTGCACGGTCTTCATCAGAGTATTCACACACACAAACACACACACACACACACACACACACACACACACACACACACACACACACACACACACACATATATATATATATATATATATATATATATATATGTGTGTGTGTGTGTGTGTGTGTGTTTGTGTGTGTGAATACTCTGATGAAGACCGTGCAAGTATATATATATATATATATATATATTGTAGCGAAGTGACGCAGCAGTTAGTTGTTGGACGCATCAGCTCACCAGGGAGACGACGATGAAGGGGGATGAGCTCTGGCAGCGGCAGGTGCAGATCGGCAGGTACGACGACAACAAGAAGTAACATTTGAAGAGACTAGATTTATTTAAATTGGCATTAACTTGGTTCCTTACAACTGTACACACATATATCTTATAAATGCAACGATGTCATACCGATCGTCGACGGCCTGCCTGACCGGCCTGGTCTCCCGTGGTGAAGTGGCGCCGTGGGCTGCTGTGTCCTTGCTCTCTCCAAAATGACCCAAAACCCCTTCCTTAAATGTGGTTCCACAGCATCCACGGGGCCCGCGGACCCGTGGGAGACGCAAGCCTCTATTCGTCAATCAGGCAAGCCGTCGTGCTCCAATAGGGGACAGAGTTTTGGGGACCACGCAGACATGGTCGCAACAATAGACCGTGAACTGGCATGACCTTTCCCCCCCAGTACAGCCGCGCGCGGAGCGACCGCGCTTTACACGTGCACAAACCCGTTTCGGTATTCCTCAAGGTCGGGCGCGGCATACGTTCTTCGCGACACCTTCCCCCTACGAAAAAGAGTGTCCCACTCGTTTCTACAGAGCACTTCGAACTTGAAAAGAAAATTATGGCTCTAGAAATTAAACACATACATGAGGGGTTGTAAGAAATAATGGAAAAAATAAAAACAAAAATGAACAAGCGCGTTTTAACAAAATGTAAAAAACCGCGAGCGAACGCGACGCACAAAAATTAACACTAAAGTTCTATTCACTGGTGCTGTAATATACATCAGTATCTGTGTCGGATGCAGCGAATGTCCTCCAGTCGGTGTAAAGTTCAGTCACAGCATCCACGCGCACTCTGTCGTTCTCTGTCTCACACACACGCTCACACACACGATCACGCACACGATCACACACACGATCACACGAGGCAAGCCTCTGGTCAGCACTCGACCTGCACTTGCGCACACCACGACGAAGATCACAAACTTTCTTTTTCTCACGACGTTCGTCAACTGACTCGTCGTCTGCGTCGACATCATCGGAGCATTTTCGAACGTGGGGAGGTTTTAGCTGCGCGAAATTCACAACGCGACGTTCCTTCCTGGTTTGGTCCACTAGTTTTTGATGAGGCTGGAGTCGGTGGGATTCTTTTGTGGCGTCTTCGATTCGGCTTTGTCCGTTATCGACCTCGAGTATCGTTTCATTCTTGGGGGTCACAAAGGGCTCGACACTGGCCGGCTTTCTGGGTGCGAGCTTTTGGGTATGGCAGTCAGAGCAGGATTGAACGTACTGGCTGACTTGCGAGAACATCTTCGGCCAGAAATAGCGGCGGCGAACTTTCCCCCATGTGCGCCCGAAGTCGAGGTGGCCCGCCGTAGCGTCGACATGACAGTGCCGTAAAACCCCCGGCCTCAAACACGATGGGACAACGAGTGCCGTGCGACTTTCATGAAAGCCGTTCGCCCTTCTGTGCAAAACACCATCAACTAACCGAAAGCTCCGTGCCGTTCTTTTCGTTTTTCGGACAACGGGCGCACTCGGCTGCTCTAGGTGCTGTATCACTTCCCTCATCCATGAATCTTCCCTCTGCTTTTTTCCAACCTCCACATGATCCAGCACGAGCAACGGTAACGGGTTTTCTTCGCTTACTGGTGCGGAATCATGCGGAAGGTGGGCAAGCGTGGCGGGGTTTCCATGCTTGTAGCTAGAGCGCTGCCGTAACTTTGGGTCAGTCCCCTTTGCTCGGACAGGCAATGCGAGGGGCTGACTTTTCGACAGATTACAAAATTGTTGGCCGGACGGGCCCCCTACGCCCGGCCTTCCCCGTTTCCCGAGGGGTAGATCTGCTCATTGTGAGTAACGCGTTGCTCCCTCCGTTGGGGTCCGTCTTCTCGGAACAGTTGCCAGCACTGGGGCGCGAGGTGGCCGATCCAGCCGCACAGCTGGCATCGTGGTCGGCTGTCGTCGTCAGCGGAACTTCTCGGTGGCCAGTGCGCTGGAGGATGTTGTACGTCTTCTTCCATAGCCTTTAAGCGGTTCGATAACGAGGCTATGGAATCCGCGATCGCTTTTAGGTCCCTGTCGTGGTCTGTGGCCTCTCGCAGGCAATGACGCTCCGCCGCCGCGCAAGTAGCGAAACAGGTCGGAGGCGGCTGCATTGCTGGTACAGAGTGTGTCACTCCGACGGGAGGTTTCGAGCCATATGGGATCCATGACTGCGGGCCGGCAGAGAAATGAGTGCCGATTGATTGTGGCTGGGACGCACGGGTCATCAAAGCAGCCAGATTAATACGCTGCAGAATTTGGAGGAAGGCAGGGCAGCTGTCCGGGTTCGCGATGATTATTTTCTCTTGCACGTCCGGACGCAAGCCGCGCATTAGGTGCCGTAACCGATCGTCTTCCGTCATGGAAGGGTTAACTCTGGCGCACAGCTGCACAACGTCGTAATAATATTGCTCGGGGGACTCTGATGGCAACTGGGTCCGGTTTTGCAGTCGCAAATGGGCGATTTCAACTGTGTAACGACTTGTAAACGACGTTTTTAGTAGAGTCGCCCACTCTTCCCATGAATTAGGGGCACCCGTTAAAATTTGAGTGGTGTGCCACTTTTTTGCGTCCCCGTCCAATGCCAGATACAAAAATTTAACTCTTGTCGCTTGATCCCAGTTGTTTAGTGAGGCTACATATTCGTAGCAGAGCAGCCACTCGACAATTGATTCTTCTGGCGTGCCTCTAAAGACTGGCGGTCCGACGAAAGGGTCAACTTGAGGGGCGGACATGGTAGTGATAAAAGTAGGGGCTTCGGTCATAGTAGAGCTCTCAGAGGTAGGTTCCTGAGGTTTGTTACCACGGCCCATGATATTAGAGCGTGGATTTCGCTACCCAGCAACCTCCACCACTTTGTAGCGAAGTGACGCAGCAGTTAGTTGTTGGACGCATCAGCTCACCAGGGAGACGACGATGAAGGGGGATGAGCTCTGGCAGCGGCAGGTGCAGATCGGCAGGTACGACGACAACAAGAAGTAACATTTGAAGAGACTAGATTTATTTAAATTGGCATTAACTTGGTTCCTTACAACTGTACACACATATATCTTATAAATGCAACGATGTCATACCGATCGTCGACGGCCTGCCTGACCGGCCTGGTCTCCCGTGGTGAAGTGGCGCCGTGGGCTGCTGTGTCCTTGCTCTCTCCAAAATGACCCAAAACCCCTTCCTTAAATGTGGTTCCACAGCATCCACGGGGCCCGCGGACCCGTGGGAGACGCAAGCCTCTATTCGTCAATCAGGCAAGCCGTCGTGCTCCAATAGGGGACAGAGTTTTGGGGACCACGCAGACATGGTCGCAACAATAGACCGTGAACTGGCATGACCTTTCCCCCCCAGTACAGCCGCGCGCGGAGCGACCGCGCTTTACACGTGCACAAACCCGTTTCGGTATTCCTCAAGGTCGGGCGCGGCATACGTTCTTCGCGACAATATATATATATGAACGACAAGAAAAGAAACCGAGGTGCCATATATTTATTAGTCATATCATATAGTTCTTGTAGATGAACATAAATACCCCAGAACGTGGATGGCAAGACGTTGCCGCGCTAGCTCAGTTGGTAAGGGCATCGCCCGCGTAATGCGAAGACGTGAGTTTGTATCCCACCTGCGGCCAGTTGTTTTCAGAGCGCAGCTCTTAGGCGCCCACTTCTGCGGCGAGCGTCGGCGTCGTCCCTCGGCGTCCTCGTAACCGAGCGAACGAGCACAGCGAAGGATGAAAGCGAACGCGGATGAAAGACGGCGATAGCGAAGAGAGCGCGAGGCGGAAAGCGGAGGAGGAGGGCATGGCGAAAGCGTGAAAAGAAAAGCGTAGTGCCGCGCAAGACTTGCTCTGCGGCGACGATAGCTACGAGATGGTGCCAGAGTAGCGCGCGCGTCTTCTGTTCCCCAACTGCATGAACGGAAGGGCGGCTGCTGTGAATCGCACCCACGTGTCACTCACGCGCTGCCTCCCGCGATCTCCCGATTAGTAAGGCAGTGGCGCCACACTTCACCCCGTTTGCAACGGGGCCGCACGAGACAGCTTGTCCACGCCAGCCGATATATCGCGAAATGAAAACACGTATACAGATGCGCTCAAATTTCGCATTAGCTAGGGAGTATCGTAATCGCCGGCGAATTTTTTCGTCCACCTTCATTTCCATTTATTTATCATTTCTTTAATTCAATTATGAACTACAATTCCCCCTATGCTGTCCGTGGCGCGATTGTTTGTTGACTTATGACTATATATATATATATATATATATATATATATATATATATATATATATATATATGAAAATCAGAAGCACAACTTCGCGGTTATCATAGGTTTATTATTATTATTTAAGGGTGGCGCAATAGTAATATTAGATAAGGTCGACTACCTGAAAGAAGGATATCGACAATTAGAAAATAAGGACTTCTATACGGAACTCACAGAGGACCCCACTAAATTGTTCGAATCAGAAATATGCCGCGAATTAAATTCACTGCACAAGGAGGGGAAAATATCTAGAGATATGCTTAAAGCAATGCTGCCGATTCAGCCAGCCCCTGGTCGTTTTTATTTGCTACCCAAAATCCACAAAACTAACCACCCCGGTCGCCCTATTGTCTCAAGCAACGGCACGGTAACAGAAAGAATTTCAAGTGCCTTAGACTTCATAATTAAGGACATAGTCCCGACCATTCCATCTTACATTCAGGACACCAACCAATTTCTTCGCACAATAACTGGACTAGAGATCCCCGAAGAAAGCTTCCTGGTGACAATGGATGTAGTATCCCTATACACAAACATACCACAAGCAGAGGGCATTGGCGCGACAGTCAACGCTTACATAAACGCAAACACGCCTGTAAGTCTAGACGAGGACACGCTGTCAACGCTACTGCGGTTAGTACTAGGATACAATAACTTTGAATTTGACGAGAAACACTTCCTCCAGATAAGCGGAACGGCAATGGGCACGAAGATGGCTCCTAATTATGCGAATATTTTTATGGCATCACTTGAAGAACCTTTTCTTGCGGCCAGACCTTTGAAGCCGCTCATCTACAAAAGGTTCTTAGACGACATATTCTTTATTTGGCACCACGACGAAGAAAGTCTCCTTAAATTTGTAGCAGATTTTAATTCAGTTCATCCGTCAATCGCTTTCACTTACAGCTATTCTAAATCAGCTGTAAACTTTCTTGATGTCACGGTAGAAATTAAAGATAATCGCATATTCACAACCTTATATAAAAAGCCAACAGACCGCCACCAATATCTTCATTTCAAAAGTAGCCATCCACAACATTGCAAGAAAGCCATCCCGTATTCACAGGCCCACCGATACCGCCGCATCTGCTCTGACGAGAAAGACTTCCAATGTCATGCAAAAGAACTCAGAACGGCCCTGGTGGCGAAGCACTACCCGGAACGTATTGTTGATGATGCTATAAGCCGAGCACAAGCCTTAGACAGAAATGAAATTTTGACTGGCTCAAAGCCCCGCCATCCGAAAAACCAAACCAACCTTATCCTCACCTACTCATCTACATTACCGCACGTGAACAACATCCTAGCCAAACACTTTAATATCATTCAGCAGAGCACACGTTTGTCTTCAATTTTCACAGAGCCACCCCGAGTTGTCTATCGCCGGGGAAGAAATCTAAGAGATATCCTCGTCAGAGCTAGGACAACCACGGTTCAAAACATAGAATCAGGCTGCAGACCTTGTGGTAAACCCCGCTGCAAGGTCTGTAAGCACATGACTTCAACCTGTCTTGCTAAGGCTACTTCCTCTGATTTCGCATTCAAAATTAAGGAACCTCTAAATTGTGACAGCAGCAATGTGATCTACATGCTCCATTGTGAAGTCTGCGACCAACAGTATATAGGCCAGACTGGAACCGCGTTCAGACTCCGTCTAAACAACCACAGAGCTCACACCCGCGCACTACCACATCTCCCATTCTCAAACATATCAGTCTGCCTGAGCATTCATTTGATAAAATACGTGTCACTCTTCTCCAGTCAGGCTTCCGCTCTTCTCGTGAACGGGAACAAAGAGAGTCATATTTTATCCACAAATTTAGAACAATCACGCACGGCATAAATGAACACATGGGAAACCTCTCGTTTCTTTGTCCATAAGTTAAATTAGCTAAAATCAGAACTTAATCCCCGCATAGGCAAGCCGAACACGTGTGTGATGTCGAAAGAATGCCCACTACCAGCAGTGGGGGAGCGGACCGAACCACCCACATTATTGTGCCTTGCTTTTTAATTTCATGCTTATTTTGCCACGCTGTTACTATTATATTTGCAGGTTATTTCTTCTTGTTTCGTGTTTCTCGTGTTTTGCCCTTGCTTTTCAATTTCAACTTCATGCTGATTTCGCCAGGCTGTTACTGTCATATTTGCAGGCTGCTTCTTCGTATTTCGTGTTTTCTCGTGTTTTGCCCTTGCTTTTCAATTTCATGCTGATTTCGCCACGCTGTTACTACATTGCAGGTTATTTCTTCTGCTTTCGTGTTTCTCGTCTTTCGACCTTACTTCGTCTGGCACGACCAGGTCTTGGTGTCTTTCCTTAACTCTCTTTCCTTTAACTCTCCCCCCCTTTATTTTTTTTTTTTTTTCATGCTCAACTTAACATGACAGGCGTGTCCGCCAATTGTGCATGTGTAAGACGCTTACAGCTGAACAGCTACCTTGCCCTAAGCTTCGTCTGCACGACCAGGTCTTGGTGTCTTTCCTTTAACTCTCTCTCTCTCTCTCTCTCTCTCTCTTTTTTTAAACATGACAGGCGTGTCCGTCAATTGTGCATGTGAAACACGCTTAACAGCGACCTTGACCTTTGCTTTGTCTGGCACGGACCAGGTCTTGGTGTCTTCCTTTAACTCTCCCTCCCTCCCCCCTTTTTTTTTTGCATGTTCAACTTAACATACAGGCGTGTCCGTCAATTGTGCATGTGAAACACGCTTAACAGCGACCTTGCCCTCTGCTTTGTCTGGCACGACCAGGTCTTGGGTCTTTCCTTTAACTCTCCATTTTTTTTTTTTTTTTTTTTTTTTTGCATGTTCAACTTTGTCATATATCTCTCTATCTCTCCTTTCTCACCTTTTTTTGGCGCCTTCTTTCTCTGCCTGAAGATATAAAAAGACTGTTGCAAGATTTTCCTGTATCCCTTGAAAAAGGTCGGTCCACCGACCGAAACTGTTGGGAAAATATTAAACCTAAGATAACCGCGAAGTTGTGCTTCTGACTTTCCTAAATACGCTTGGCCCATTGAAAAATCCAGTTACTTCTACAGCAATGGCTGCCAACTACTCCACTTCCAAGCGGTTATCTCTTCGCTTTCCTCGCATTCCGATAAGTTGTGCCATAATCGGAGACTCGACCATCAAGTACGTCCACGAGAACTTCAACCCCGTCGAACCTGGAACACCAGGTTTCGTGTGCTACAGCGGCGCAAGGTTCCGCGATGTCCAGGTCTCCTTCAGCATGTGGCACCAACAGTGCCGAAACTGGTGCTCCATGTGGGAACCATAGACATTGCGGATAATGGAGCGACGCAAGCCCTGGAGGAGCTGACACAACTCGTGAAGAATATTCGCCAACAACGACCACAAGCAGAGATCTGCCTGAGCCTGCCACTGCCTCGAGCCCTCAACCGCCGCCGCCACGGAGCGAACAAGCGGTTCGTCCACTGGTTCAACAGAGAAGCGTCCCGATATGTGAACCAGGTGCGCCGCCTCTGCCACCGAAGAGAGCTGGGACGCGGGGTCTTCTATCTAGACCACGTCTTCCAAGAGATGCCGCCTTGGAGGGTCCTGGCCGCAGACGGTCTCCATCCCAGCTTTGAAGGCGTGGCGATGCTGGCGCTTCATTACAGACGCCTGCTGACCACCAAGACAAGCCGCTGGCATCCACGCCAGCAGACTCTACCGCCAGCCGGCATGGCGACCACCGCGAGTTCCGGCACTCCACAGCGTGCCACAAATGTCGACTCGTCGCGCACACCACCACCCCAGGCCCAGAAGTCCACCACCCCTCCAGGACCGCCTCAGATGGCCTACAACCTGCGAAGCTTTGCGGACGTCACTCGGCGACCGACGCAGCCACGGCAGAACTGACAATTTCAGGGTTCAGGTACGGTCCGCTCCCCTAAACCACGGTCACGTGCATTTCAGCAAATCAGGAAAACGATTGAGAACGCGTAAAGTACAATCTTCACAGCACGACGCTTAAGTCATATGCAGCTTCTAATTTGGTACCAAAAGGCTTGTGTCTAAAGCTAAATCCGGCAATGACAACACTAGATCGGCATGAGCGGGCACAGTGGGACAAAACACTCCATGAAGCGTCGCTTAATCTCATGAAAATAATTATTGACCACAGTGAACGCAAATCTCACGAACTTGAACAAGCTGAACACTCACTGAAATGCAAATCAGATCTCAGCGAAATAGAGGGAAACGACCTAGTTGAGTATGAAAATAGGAAAATAGGGGAGACAAAAGAGCGTAAGCGTCGGAAGTTAGAGCGGGATGGCATACCTCAGACGATTTCCATCAGCGCGAACGTCCCTGCGACCACCACAAGTAATAACAGCGTAGAGACAACGGTAGTTAACCTTTCATCTGCCCAGTTAACGGCCTCCGAAATTAGTCTTCTTGCTAAAGGCCTTACATTCTGTCCGGCAAGCGGTAAATTTAATGAGTTTCAGTTTTATCAGGATTTGGATAATTTTGCCAGAAATCTTCGCTTGCGGGAATATTTTCATGATAAACCCAGCCGAACAGCATTCCCCGGAGCATCAGGAACAAATTGGTCACCACCAGATCAGAGGGACAGATATTTGGAAATGTATATATCCGCCGTCCAAAAAGATATCATGGGAGCATGCTCAAAAGTGAAACCCTTTCGACAAAACTTGTCGTACGAAGAGCGCAAATCGTTGGACTCACTGAGCCGTCGATCAGATGTTGTAATTAAACCTGCGGATAAGGGTGGCGCAATAGTAATATTGGATAAGGTCGACTACCTGAAAGAAGGATATCGACAATTAGAAAATAAGGAATTCTATACGGAACTCACAGAGGACCCCACTAAATTGTTCGAATCAGAAATATGCCGCGAATTAAATTCACTGCACAAGGAGGGGAAAATATCTAAAGATATGCTTAAAGCAATGCTGCCGATTCAGCCAGCCCCTGGTCGTTTTTATTTGCTACCCAAAATCCACAAAACTAACCACCCCGGTCGCCCTATTGTCTCAAGCAACGGCACGGTAACAGAAAGAATTTCAAGTGCCTTAGACTTCATAATTAAGGACATAGTCCCGACCATTCCATCTTACATTCAGGACACCAACCAATTTCTTCGCACAATAACTGGACTAGAGATCCCCGAAGAAAGCTTCCTGGTGACAATGGATGTAATATCCCTATACACAAACATACCACAAGCAGAGGGCATTGGCGCGACAGTCAACGCTTACATGAACGCAAACACGCCTGTAAGTCTAGACGAGGACACGCTGTCAACGCTACTGCGGTTAGTACTAGGATACAATAACTTTGAATTTGACGAGAAACACTTCCTCCAGATAAGCGGAACGGCAATGCGAATATTTTTATGGCATCACTTGAAGAACCTTTTCTTGCGGCCAGACCTTTGAAGCCGCTCATCTACAAAAGGTTCTTAGACGACATATTCTTTATTTGGCACCACGACGAAGAAAGTCTCCTTAAATTTGTAGCAGATTTTAATTCAGTTCATCCGTCAATCGCTTTCACTTACAGCTATTCTAAATCAGCTGTAAACTTTCTTGATGTCACGGTACAAATTAAAGATAATCGCATATTCACAACCTTATATAAAAAGCCAACAGACCGCCACCAATATCTTCATTTCAAAAGTAGCCATCCACAACATTGCAAGAAAGCCATCCCGTATTCACAGGCCCACCGATACCGCCGCATCTGCTCTGACGAGAAAGACTTCCAATGTCATGCAAAGGAACTCAGAACGGCCCTGGTGGCGAAGCACTACCCGGAACGTATTGTTGATGATGCTATAAGCCGAGCACAAGCCTTAGACAGAAATGAAATTTTGACTGGCTCAAAGCCCCGCCATCCGAAAAACCAAACCAACCTTATCCTCACCTACTCATCTACATTACCGCACGTGAACAACATCCTAGCCAAACACTTTAATATCATTCAGCAGAGCACACGTTTGTCTTCAATTTTCACAGAGCCACCCCGAGTTGTCTATCGCCGGGGAAGAAATCTAAGAGATATCCTCGTCAGAGCTAGGACAACCACGGTTCAAAACATAGAATCAGGCTGCAGACCTTGTGGTAAACCCCGCTGCAAGGTCTGTAAGCACATGACTTCAACCTGTCTTGCTAAGGCTACTTCCTCTGATTTCGCATTCAAAATTAAGGAACCTCTAAATTGTGACAGCAGCAATGTGATCTACATGCTCCATTGTGAAGTCTGCGACCAACAGTATATAGGCCAGACTGGAACCGCGTTCAGACTCCGTCTAAACAACCACAGAGCTCACACCCGCGCACTACCACATCTCCCATTCTCAAAGCATATCAGTCTGCCTGAGCATTCATTTGATAAAATACGTGTCACTCTTCTCCAGTCAGGCTTCCGCTCTTCTCGTGAACGGGAACAAAGAGAGTCATATTTTATCCACAAATTTAGAACAATCACGCACGGCATAAATGAACACATGGGAAACCTCTCGTTTCTTTGTCCATAAGTTAAATTAGCTAAAATCAGAACTTAATCCCCGCATGGGCAAGCCGAACACGTGTGTGATGTCGAAAGAATGCCCACTACCGCAGTGGGGGAGCGGACCGAACCACCCACATTATTGTGCCTTGCTTTTTAATTTCATGCTTATTTTGCCACGCTGTTACTATTATATTTGCAGGTTATTTCTTCTTGTTTCGTGTTTCTCGTGTTTTGCCCTTGCTTTTCAATTTCAACTTCATGCTGATTTCGCCAGGCTGTTACTGTCATATTTGCAGGCTGATTCTTCGTATTTCGTGTTTTTCGTGTTTTGCCCTTGCTTTTCAATTTCATGCTGATTTCGCCACGCTGTTACTACATTTGCAGGTTATTTCTTCTTCTTTCGTGTTTCTCGTCTTTCGCCCTTTACTTTGTCTGGCACGACCAGGTCTTGGTGTCTTTCCTTTAACTCTCTTTCTTTTAACTCTCCCTCTTTTTTTTTTTTTTTTTTTTTCTTTTTTTTTTTTTTTTTCTTTTTTTTTTTTTTTTTCATGCTCAACTTAACATGACAGGCGTGTCTGCCAATTGTGCATGTGTAAGACGCTTACCAGCGACCTTGCCCTAAGCTTCGTCTGGCACGACCAGGTCTTGGTGTCTTTCCTTTAACTCTCTCTCTCTCTCTCTCCTTTTTTTAACATGACAGGCGTGTCCATCAATTGTGCATGTGAAACACGCTTAACAGCGACCTTGCCCTTTGCTTTGTCAGGCAGGACCAGGTCTTGGTGTCTTACCTTTAACTCTCCCTCCCTCCCTCCCTTTTTTTTTTTTTTTGCATGTTCAACTTAACTTGACAGGCGTGTCCGTCAATTGTGCATGTGAAACACGCTTAACAGCGACCTTGCCCTCTGCTTTGTCTGGCACGACCAGGTCTTGGGGTCTTTCCTTTAACTCTCCATTTTTTTTTTTTTTTTTTTTTTTTTTTTTTTTTTGCATGTTCAACTTTGTCATATATCTCTCTATCTCTCCTTTCTCACCTTTTTTTGGCGCCTTCTTTCTCTGCCTGAAGATATAAAAAGACTGTTGCAAGATTTTCCTGTATCCCTTGAAAAAGGTCGGTCCACCGACCGAAACTGTTGGGAAAATATTAAACCTAAGATAACCGCGAAGTTGTGCTTCTGACTTTCCTAAATACGCTTGGCCCATTGAAAAATCCAGTTACTACTATATATATATATATATATATATATTTACATACAAACATACATACATACATACATACATACATACATACATACATACATACATACATACATACATCGACCCTCATAAGCCACTGTGCAGTTTATACACGTTTAACTCCACAATTCTTTAAAATTATTCCTGAAAATCTTTCCGCGTAGCGTGGGCACGTAATATTTTGCCCCGCTGCTATCGCGGCAGATTTGTATCAAAAAACAGTTTGTTTCAGCCTGCATATGGCGCGCTTATCCACACGTCAAAATGGACCCGCAGATGGCAGTCAGAGCCACGCTGATGATGCTTCGGGATTACGTTTCAGATTGTTGTCGACACCAGCGATCCGAGTCTATTTCGTACGTCAAAAGCAAACTTGGCGTTCCTGGACGGCCTAGGGTTAGGGGCGTAGCCATGAGGGGAGGGGGGGGGGGGGGAGGAGTTGGAGGGCACACCAGGAACGTGCCCCTCCCCCCTCGAAAAAAGTTCCTGGCTACCCCACCGCCTGTGATTTTTTATACAGACATTTGGTCAGGAGCGCGCGTGCGTGACGAAAAGATGCGCGGGAACCTATATACATTTCAGTTCATCAATCAATCAATCAATCAATCAATCAATCAAAAGTGAGCTTTAGACAACTGAACATGCGAAATAGTTGTACCTACAGCCTACACGCCAGTACCTGATCCGAGAATTGCACTTAGGTCGACCACCTATATGCCTACAAATTCCCTCGATTGCGCTTCCCAGCGATTCAAAAACGACCATTCGGAACTGCACAAGAGGACTCATAGCACCCCAAGCACAAAAAATACTCTCCGGCACTCCCGCCTCAAGGCAACGCCGCGTACAGATCATCTGGGCCCCTGGTCATTCGGGTCTGGCTGGAAACGAAGCCGCCCACGATGCCGCCCGAGCTCTCGCACACCAGGCGCATCATCCGACTCCTGCGTCTTCCGATCCTGACGAGCCCCCTGTTCTGCATCATGGTCACGCGCGCGACCGAATGGTCACATTCAGAGAAATCCTCCTCCACTACTGTAGAGAGCGGTTACGCTACCCCCTAGCCCACAAAACACTGAATAAATCGCAAACCACCACTTGGCGACTACTTCAGACGCGAACTTTCCCAAACCCCGTGCTATACCACCGCATTTACCCCGCTGCGTACGTACTCCCCACTCTGCAAAGCCTGCGAGGCCCACGCTGACCTCGATCACATCATCTGGGCATGTCCGAAAGCTACACCCACCAACACCCACCGCACTAACACTACACGCATCATAACTACGGCCGAGCAGTGGGAGACTTTGCTGCTCAGCTTGGACCCAGAAGAGCAGCTCTGGGCCGTCCGGATGGCCGAAGACGCCGCCAGAAAGCAAGGACTGGCCGCCGTCTGAGGAAGGGGAGGCCTGGGGGTTAGTCTCCCAACTCCCGCCGCCCCCAGACCCCATCATGGATACAATAAAGTTTGATCTCTCTCTCTCTCTCTCCCGTCGGCTGAAACCCGTTCCGTTATTCTATAGTAGACCATCATTACATGTATATCAGTTCTTCACTTCATATTTAATGCAGCCCTAATTTAAATTGTAGAATACCATGCATCATCGTTACCGCGTATTTCTGTCAAGTCCACCTGCCCAAATGACGACGGGTACTTGCAGGCCGAGTCGTCCTCGAACCGGCCGCGGCTGCTGGCGCTGTGCGTGGCCGTTGCCTGCGGCACCTGCTTCCTGGCGGCGCAGCTGCTCGTGCCGCCGACTCCGCCGCCGCCCGCGACAACGGCCGAGCGGCAGCTCTACGCCGCCGCTGCACCGCCGCCCTCCCCTGCAGCAGCGCCGGCGGCGGCGGCGACCGATTCAGACTTGCGGCGGCGCCTGCCGCAGTGCGTCATCATTGGCGCCCGCAAGTGCGGCACGCGGGCGCTCCTCGAGTTCCTGGCGCTGCACCCGTCCGTGCAGAAGGCGCCCGACGAGGTACACTTTTTCGACGACGACGAGCGGTACGCCCTGGGCCTGGACTGGTACCGGCGCCGGATGCCGGCGTCGCGCGCCGACCAGCTCACCGTGGAGAAGTCGCCTGCGTACTTCGTCACCGAGGCGGCGCCCGGTCGCGTCTGGGCCATGAACGCCTCGCTGCTCCTGCTGCTCATAGTGCGGGACCCCGTGGTGCGCCTAGTATCCGACTACGCCCAGCTGGCCGCCAACCGGCGCCAGCTGCAGCGCGAGGACGCGCCGCCCTTCGAGCAGCTCATCCTGCTCCCCGACGGCGCCGTGAACGCCGAGTATCGGCCCGTGCGCACCAGCATGTACGCGGTGCACGTGCGCCGGTGGCTGTCGCACTTCCCGCGCCGCCAGCTCCACGTCGTCGACGGCGACCGGCTGGTGCGCGACCCGCTGCGGGAGCTGCGCCGCGTCGAGGCCTTCCTGGGCCTGCCGGCGCTCATCCCGAGCGGCGCGCTGTACTTCAACCGCACCAAGGGCTTCTACTGCCTGCGGCCACGGCCCAACGACACCGCGGGCCGCTGCCTCAACGACAGCAAGGGCCGCCGGCACCCCCACGTGCCGGGGGCCCGTAGTCAGTCGGCTGCGCCAATTCTTCGCGCCCTTCAACCGGGAGTTTCTACCACCTCATGGGCAGGGACTTTGGCTGGCCCGAACAGTAGCGCCGCAGGTGCATGGGTCGACCCGTTCATTCTCATATACGAAAAAGGGGAGGATGCTTACGTCCTGTTCCTTTGGATAAGAAAGCCAGAACTGTCAGCTCATCCCGAAGAGGAGAGCATGCAATGATGCTGTCTTTATGGCGACTGGAGTAGTCCCGACACTGTTGAAGGGAACTTTAGCGAGATGTTTGGCGCCCCTTATTACGAGGTCGAGAGGGAAGGCCGCTCCTTGCCAGGACTGTAGTTAACGGCGAGGCCTCTGAAACTCGTCTTGCTGCTAGAGGCACCTTGGCATTTTGCCCTAGTGAGAGTCAGTTCATTGTCAGTCTATACATTTACAAAGTTCGCTCACGTCTCTTAGAACAGTAGCTGTGGTTTATGTTTGAGGTGATGTACGCAGAAAGTGCCTCCTCCTCCTTGCGCTTCACCATTGAGCAGTGAGGCTCCGAGTGCATTCAAAACAGCGCGCGATCGAAGCGTTAATCAGTGCTGGGAGGAGAGAAGCACTGTTGCTCGCTTCGGCGAGCGCGACGCATATCTGGGTGCTTTCTCGGCGGCACGGATTAGAGCAGGCTCACAAGGGGTCGCTGACACAACCTTATGTTAATTGACACGTGGGAGCGAAATCTGTTCCATTCCGCAGTAAGAGGATGCGGTGTTCCGAATCAACGCGACCGCTTTCTCATGACCGTAATCTAAAGGTTATGCCTCCGCATTAAATCGTATTGATCCTAGAAAGTCGACGGAGCGGGACGGAGCTTTTCGTTGATACATCGCTGGCTCACGGAAGTGCTGCCGAATTCAGGACATTTCATTGCTCTCCTGCTTGAAAATA
Source organism: Dermacentor silvarum (assembly GCF_013339745.2). NCBI lineage: Eukaryota > Metazoa > Arthropoda > Arachnida > Ixodida > Ixodidae > Dermacentor > Dermacentor silvarum. Next base: position 76,354,243 of record NC_051164.1, read on the forward strand.
CTTCGGAGGACGTTTCACACGTCGGCATTCTTTGCTCTTGAACGCAGTGCCAGGCTACCGGATGCGTACGGCATGTCAGTGATGACCAGACTCCGTTTTAGCACTTGCTTGATGAGCACAAAGTCATGGAGTGGACAGAATTGAAAGTTGGTTTAGTTGCTAGAGGCTTACAATTGTGACCAACGTGCCAGAAGACGAAGCCAAAAAGGCAAACGAACGCCTTTTCCTTTTTTTTTTTTTTTTTTCGTTTTGTCTTCGTATTTCTGTGCGTTGGCCGTAACTGTAAACTGTGGCCATGAAAGATATAGATGGATCACATTTTTTTTTTCTTATGGAGCGCTACGTTTTGCTTGTTCCTTTGAGACCAGGGTATCGGCGCGGGTTCTCCGAGTTGCAGCATGTGCGTTTATTTCGTTCATTTGAGTGTCACGTGACCTTAGACAACCTATTTAGTACGGGTTTGGGTGGATCCTGCCTTGTGCCGTAGGGCATAGAATGGTGTCCTGCAGTGTCGAAGGTCGATGTGCGTCTGTATGAGGTTCCGAAAGTGACCACGGCAAATGTTTCAAGACAATCACATTTCTCCTACTTGCAGATGACAATCAATATCACCTGCGGTCTTTTTCTCAGACAAGTCTCCAATCGAACTTTGGTTCAGTTCCGGCGAGCCACTGTCATGCATTTTGAGGCGGAATGACAATCAACTCAAGGTCGCTGAAGACCACGTAGCATTTCATAGTACTGTGCCAGTATGTGCGACGACTCTTAAGCAACTGGAATCGTGAAACGTCTCACTTCGAACTCTCGCTTCGAAATCTTTGTTGCAGTTCACATTCACTCCACGTGGACCGATGTATTAGCCAGCGCGCTGAACGGCCCAAAATTGTGAAGCCATGCGGAATCGTTGACATATATAAGCTGCATGGTAATCCGTTGATAATTTCGGCGTCAGGACGCAAATGATTGGTCGTTCCCAGCTCACAAGTATACGGAACTTACCATGTAGCTCAGAAACTTTGATGCGGGAGTTGGCAGAGTTTGAAATCTGTTGTAGAAGTATAGTCTGTCTCGGAATAGTTGGTTCAAATATAACGCACTGCAAAGTATACAAGGGAGTAAACAAAGACTGCGCTCTGTCCTATTTTTCTTTCCTCCCTTCTTGTATATTGCGCAGTACGTTGCTTGTCGAGTTTGAAATCCGAGTAACGCAATCATCGCGGATGAACGGTTATGTGCGCGAATCGATTGACCTGATATGCGATAGTTTTTCCATACTTTGGTAGCTTTTCCCGAAGCTAGCCATACAGATTCCACTAGGTCCGAACGCCCTAAGGTTACAGTGGCCAATCAATATTGTTGACTTTTGTTTTCGTTTTGAAGCATGAACTTCGTTGGCTATTAGCAACGACGCAGCCATCAAGCGTCGCTTCTATCGCATTGGGAGCAAACCGTACACACTAAAAGTTATTGGGTTTTACGTGCCACAAACCACGATATAGTTATGAGGCACGCCGTAGTGGGGGGACTCCGGATTAATTTTGAACACCTGTGGTTCTTTAACGTGCACCCATACATACACGGACGTTCTTGCATTTCGCACCCATCGAAATGCGGCCGGGATGTGATCCCGCGACCTCGGCGTAGCAGCGCAACACCAAAGCCACCACGTCGTGTGCAGCTGAAGACTTTACGGGCCGAATTAGGAGCGGTGTTTCGCATTCCTGAGAGAGCTACGCGACTTACGTTTCCAAGCACGCCGACTACGAGCCTTTAACTGCGCTTTCCGAGACAATCACTTGCGCAAATATTACTACTTCTGCCAGGCTGTCGACAATCATTGTTTGCCTGTATACCGTGGCATTTTCTGAAACTCTTGATGCGTGTATGTCATGCATACTTTACACTCACATATAGGTCACTTTGCGGACATTCTCGAGACAATCATGAATCTCAGAAGGGTATGTGTTGTTATTATACATATATACACACATATATATATATTACATATCCTGTAGCATTTTGAGAGTTTCTTTGGGACATGTTGAAGGACGGCACACATCTTGCTGCATTTCCGAGACAATCATCCACTCTGTGAATATCTGCGGGAAGACAATCTGTGTTATCTATACAGCCCGTATACAGCGTTCTTGAGAGCCTTGAGAAGTGCTACATTTACACGCTGTACTTTTAACACCAAACTGGTGCAACACCTTGCCGCTTCGCACTTTTTGTCCTCGCATAGGTCGTTATCGCACTTCGGACAAACAGTGCTGATTTGGCTCAGCTAGGTGGCGCTGAGAACACTTTTCTCTTTCTTTTCTTTTTCTCGGGGGTTACCGGAAGGGGGGGGGGGGGGGGGTTGTTGAACCAGTAAGCCGAACTGTGTAATACTGGTTCTGCCTAAAAGCTACGAGCCAGTCTCTTGCACGCACCGATCGTTTGAAGTGACGTCATTAACGCAGGGCCATCATGTTGGTGCATCAAAACTAGGGCAATACTCCTTGAGTAATTTTACATGTTTTAGCTGCACCACATGTATGACGATAGATATCACTATTGTTGTGGACATGCCCCCCCCCCCCCCCCCCCCACCTCTTCAGAAAAAAATAAAGGCTAAATTTCCGGTTCTCCCTAAACCAGCACATTATAAGCTGCATCGCAAGCGCTTTGTAGGTCATATATAGCAGACACCGAATTGTTAAAAGCGCAGTCCATTCCTAATTCCTTAAGCTTTCCTTAATTCCTTAGAGCAGGCGTGCCCCAACTTTCTGCCTCGGGGAATCCCACCTGCCTTCCTAGTGTTCCCCCCCTCCCAAACATACCCACCGATATGCCCACGGCACAGCAATTAATGAGTCTATGCACAGCAATGAATCTTGAAGGCCGCTGCCACGATGGTCTTTCTCGCGAAGGCTACCGAAGTGCGGGTGTGGTGTTTTAATTGATAATTCAAACTGTTATGTAAAAAACTACCGGAATGGGGTCAGATTCCTTCTGGCCGCTGTCGGAACCGTAAGGTGCCGTTCGCGGAACCAAGTGTGGGAACCCCGGCTTTAGAGTATCACGCGTATTGTTTTCCTCTAGACTTCCCGCATTGCATGGTTGTCTGTAGGCTGTTAATATGCCTTACGAATATATATATATATATATATATATATATATATATATATATATATATATATATGCAACCACACCATGAAAATTTTACAAATTTACCTAATTTTATGTAACCCCTGTCAATAAATTTTAATCACGCAACACTTGTAATCGGCGTATCGCCACTTTATTATTATTATTATTATTATTATTATTATTATTATTATTATTATTATTATTATTATTATTATTATTATTATTATTATTATTATTCATAGAGCACAACCCCTCTCCTACCTTCCTGGTGCCGATTTCTATTTCGGCAAAAGGGAATTAACCCTTCATCCTTACGACATGCATCCACGACGTCACGTGCAAGCCGTCTAGGGCGCTCGAATTTCCTTCTTGTTTACTTCTTATCATTGTTGTAACTATTCCATCGAACAGGTGACAGCTGAAAAGCGTGTCCACACTGTCCTTCACTCAGCTGCAGCCGTGCACTGTGCCTCTCTGTTTTAATTTCGCCATTCATTTTAATGTTGTGCGTCGGTTCCTTCCTGCACGCTGCAACACTGCGCGTTCCTGGCATGAAAGCGCCGAGGGAAAAAAACAAGAACAAACAACAACAACAACAACTCGGGCACGAGGAGCGCGAGACATAGTACACTCAAAAGTTGTTCATTCAAGGGCACGGTGGTTGCGTGCGCGGATGGGCACACCGAAGAAAAGACTAATTTGTGCGGGCGTACCATGTATCGTTTGCCTTACAGGATATGTGTCGTGGCACCATTTGGATCGTTGACGTATACAACGCAGGCTTTTGTACGCGGGAAGACAATCACTGTTCGGCCTGTGTACAGTGCTGTGTACGTATATAGGCTGACTGTGTGCTCCCCTTCGTGGCGCAATAAAGAGCCAGCTCCCAGACTGGCACCACTAAGTGCCGCTTCTGGTTTCCTTTCACTAACGGTGCCGGCCGGTGCACTTTATTGCCCTCGTGCACAAGAGTATGTATACTCTACCACAGTACCTAGTGCTATGCGCACCTGAAGTCGAGTGGACCAATCACGGATAAACGTGATTGCGCATGCGCACGATGCAGGACATTGTCGCATTGGCGGAGGCATATGACGGAGGTGTTCAGATGCAGTCCATAATTCAAGTTCTGGAGACCATACAGCACTCAGACGAAGTACACATAAAAGAGCGACATGCACATTGTGCTGACTAGGACCGTATTAGTTTATTAAAAACGACAAATAAATGAAAAAAAGGGGGGTAATCTTCAGCAGACATATGTCGTGATAGATCAGTGCCTCCGTTTTGTGGTGGAAGCAGTACGTGACAGCCTGCTAACGCTCAACTCTCCCTTCGTGTGCACAAAAAGGCTTCAAATATTTGTTTAAGACATACTGGTGGGCTAGTTGGTTAATCATGATGCGTAACACAGTGAACAGCGCTCGTGTTTGTTCACTGTATTCACGCTCACGGTAATTTCGCACAATCTGATCTGACAGATTGCACTTATTACAATGCACGGTGAGATTACTACCTATCGAGCCCGTCAAATTAAGCCTTCAAATAATTTACGTGCTCCCTCAGGCGGTCGTTGTTACAACGACGAGTCTGGCCCACGTGATATCGGCCGCAGGACAGCGGAATCAAGTAGCACGGCCGCTCAAGTAGACAACTTTGCTTACGACATTCGACATACTTTTGAGCGTGGTCTTTCTGGCATGTATCGGTTTCTCTTTTTTTTCTTCTTGGATAACCAAACTACATAGATTATGCAGCTTGTAGGGAGCATTAAAGAGAATTAGTGATTTTGATGTCTCTTTAGCGCTCTAAGTTTTGCGAATAAGGTGCAAAGAACCACTGCCTACTTGCGAATTTTAAAATTCGCGCTGCGAAGTGTATTTCCATCATAATCCTGGCGTCGTCGATACGAGAAAGTGAAAACAAACTTTCAAATTGGAATAGCGCCACATTCAACGCCAGAAAGTGTTTTAACGAAAGTATAGCGATAATAAATTAGCTTTGCCACCCAGCTGTCTCGAGCGCCGCTTGTGCGACTTTGCGATTGGTCGGATTCACCGCGAACTCGTTTACCCGCCATTTTGAATGCAGCTTGTGGACCGGGTGCAGCCGTGATGTCGGAATCGGAAAGCGTGCCGGTTGAAAACAACGTGAAAAATGTAAGTGAAAAGTGCCGTGATACTTGTATGTGTAGCAGCTTTCGCTCGTTGGGCGCTATCATGTTGCGGGACGCACTGACAGAGTTCCGGAGCGGAAGCCGCACGGCCGGCGGCGCGCAGTTTACGCGATTCGCGCTAGGACTAGATCCCGTTAAAAACAATGGCAAAAGGAGCTGTGCGCGGGCAGCTTCCTTAGCCTAGCGCGTAGTTATCGTCCTTCGTCGCCTCGCCGTGCTGTGCCGCGCGATATGTTACCTGCGTTTCTGTTTGGAATTTGTCACTGAGCGATCGGATTATAAAGCGGCGTGCGGTCGCGGTCACTCAAAAGCGCTGCGGAGAAAAACGCGCTTCCATCAACCGCCTGTTGTCGGCATGATGCAGGTAGTGCGACGGCAGTGAGACTTCCGCGATTGTGTTCTGCGCTGTTTGCGCGTTTTCTGTCATGTGTAGACAGTCGTTTGCGACGTCATGTTAAAACGGCAGCACTCCGCAGTTGCTTGTTGCGCAAGCATCTTTTATTTGAACCGTCGCTGCTCTCACCCAGAACCGCACCGGTACAAGAATTTGTGATGTTACCACGTGTTGCCGGGAAAAAAAAAAAAAAAGTATAAGCGCAAATTTCACTGCAACTGTTTAATGCCCGTTTCTACGCACACGCATCTGCAATCGAGTAATGCGCAACTTTTGCTAAGTAGTTCTCGCTGTTTGCTGCGTGGAAAACGTGTGCCTTGTCAGAATAGTAAGAGAGCGGCGTTTAGGGACGCGAGTTCGCTAAAAGAAATAGCTTCGAGCACGCATAAAAGGCTGCGGACGTTACTGTTGGCAACGGTATGCTCCTTCAAATGCGAGCTGCGTGTTGAGCAACGCTCGCATTGCACTTTCTGTCATCCGGTTCAGTAAATCGACGTCAGATGGGCGGGGAGTGTTGATGTTTGTTTCCCGTGACCTCTGCCAATTGCATCTTTATTCATAGCTGAGCGCACTATGTGCTGCTGTTTTTTATTTCCGCTGCAAAGTTTCGTTCACAAGCTGACTGCAGAGGTTTTCTAATATAGTAGGGTTCCAAGGAAGTTATAAGAAAGCCATTGTTGTGTAGGAGTGTGCATGATTGTTACATACACGCCGAACGATGTTAATCAGCGTGTGGCACAAGCAGTGATGTATCAGAAACCTAGCTAGACTTTCTGATCTTGTGCTAATTTTACAGCTGTAGCGGTAGTGGAGGCTTCCATGGCTCAAACTGATATACATGTTGAATGTAACTGATATGACCTGTGGGCTAAAAATAATCGATCCTACCTTGCCTAGGTACGCGATCCTGGGTGCCTAGTGCACCAAGTAAGTGAGCATCTTGACTGCTAGCCAATGCCAGTGATGCAGGTTGTGCCTGAAGTCCTAAAATGCAGCTCGTGGCAGTGCTTCGTCAAGTGAAACTATTGTTACAACCAAGCACCTTTTCACGAAACTAAAGAGGGGGAGAAACACAGCTATACTCGGTTTCATGCATGACAGGCAACACTATGAAGCACATCTATCACTGTTCACATCTGCTACCAAAAAATTGCATCAACCATGAAAGAAAGCTATAGCATACATACAAGCTATAGCTATTCAATGTAAATTTCAGTTTCATACTTTTCATGTCCTAAAATATTATTTGGCAATAATCTAATGGCAATGAAGGTCTGATCCTACTGACCCAAACC